>NC_088855.1:48428548-48636048 GCF_963853765.1 Magallana gigas
TAAAAGTGATACATGATGCTCAAGGAACTCTTATAAGCAAGAGAATCAAATTTTATTGTATATAGAAAAGTTTATAAATGTATTGTTAATGTTGCACATTCTAGTCATTGAGGTGTCAATATATCATTTTGAACAATTCATTTCATCTCATGCAGATTTTTTTAAAGATTTTACAGTTTTCTTTTATACCCTTATAATTTTAGCCTAATCTGTGTTGTAAACACATAAAACTTTCCTGTTCAGTTGGATATACTGATGAATGTATTTCACTGAGCTCCTATCATTTTAAAAATTGGGATTTTAAGGCAAAACATATTTTAACAGATTAATTAAAGCAGATCTAATTGATATTTATCTACAAGTGTGGTCTGTTTCCAAGAACAGCAACTCTGAGTGAAGTTAAAGAAGTTTCAGAAAAGTTTGGTTCTTTTCTGACACGTCCCATTCCATCACATCTGCACTCTTGTGCACAAATGCAGAAAAATCAATAAATTTTGCATCCAAATTTAGAGTTATTCCCCTTAATTTAGCTGCATGCAGTACTGTGCAATGTGCAGGAGAAGATACCTTGTCATTTGACATAGAACTTGATGATTGGATAAAACACCATATTTGTTAAAAGATACACTGATTGAATTATATATGAATTTTTATATTAATAAAAATGTTATATTTTGTTGTTTTTGTTGTTGTAATTTATTGATAATTGCTTGCATGGATGTTTCTGCCCCTTACTCTATTTATTTTCATTTTTTCACTTTTTCTATGTGAACTATATTGTGGCTTGATTTTTGGTTTGTACAAGAAAATTTGATTTAATTATTTCTGGTCAAATTCTATTGCTTTTTTTAAAGTTAAAACACAGAAAAATATGAGAACATAATATCAACATCACATGTCCTTTTAAAGATATAAAAAATACTAAAAAACCTCTCATTAAAAACAGATTTCATAAAAAATCAAATGGGGCACCTGGTCTGGAAATATTGTAAAACAAATCCAACATGTGGGCAAATGTTTCTGTCTTTGTTTGGTAACTAGCAGAAAGATGGTGTGGAGAGGTAGCCTAGGGAGGATTCCGTTTTATAATGACCATCGGACCATACAGTACAATGGAACTCAATAAAGGGTTATCTTGTCCCACTCCCATTAGCATAATGCCTCACATCAATGTCCTTCATATCAAATCTATTCAAGGGATTGGTCTCCTCATTTGAAATTTTCCTTTTAATTCTGCATATTTATTTTAGCATAAAAACTGCTGTTATTATTATTTTTTTTTAATTCTTGTTGTTCATGTTACTTAATTGGGGAAATTATCTATTTAAGGGAAAAAAACAACTCCATAAATTCCCTCTATTGAAAAAGAAAATGGCATGAAATACAAACACAAACTCGACGGGATTTAATTCTCCCTTTTCTTCTTTGTCTTCAAGTTGGCATTGTGACTGAACTAAAACCAACCCCCTCAAAAGTTGTCTGTGATAACCCAACAATTGTTGACTTAAGAAATGGTAAAATTAACTCTTTTTAAACACCCCCTTGAATTAACTAGTAAATAGATGCATTTATCTTTCCACGGTTTCTTTTAGTTCTACCATTTCCACCCAAAAGAAATTGTGCTGAACTTCTTGGTACACCTGGCCTTTACTTAACAAAGTTCAGTGTCAGATCTATGTTTTTAATTCTACACCTGAGAGATTTATTTCAGTTCTATAAGTGGAAACAGATCACTTTTTGGCTCTTTTTCCATTATAATCATCATTGATAATTAATTAAGACATTTGTAGGAAAACTTTAATATACACTTGGAAGAAAAAAATCCATCATTTGATAGATTCTGTGTAAAGAGAATATTCCTTCTCTGAAATAGAGGAAAGGAAATGGGACTCTAATGTGAGGTAAAGAATATAGAGTTAATTGATTACTCAGTCTTGCAATATCTCAAAATCCCTCACTTTTGTCAGCTTTCATAAAATTTTAATACAACATGTGTGAAATTGCAAATATTTTTTTCTAGCTTTGAAATTTTATGGTATTGCTATAATTATATTAAATTTTGAGAGCATCACAATTAGTTGATCATGAAACTTTTGTTCATATAAGCTTTTTTTTTCTTAAAATATTTGTTGAAAATACAATTTTACCAGTTTCTTTAAAGCCAATAAAGACTTTTTAAAGGCTGAGTCCTAAAGTTTTAGTTTACTGGGGGAATGGGTCTTAATTAATTACGTGAGCGTGCAATGAGTTTAACAAAAATAAAAAATGAAACAAAAGGACACCACCAAAGACACTAACTATAGACAGAAATACAATGAAATTCCCTTTTTGGCTTGGCAGTATTCATAGCTAGTTTTTATATTTTCATGCTTTCAGTATCTTTAAGTTGATGAATCGTATAATATATTCATTTGGGTTACATAAGTTATGTGCAAAAATCGAGTTTCCATTTTGAATGTTTGATTGGAGTTGTACACAGATGATAGAGGCTGTATATGGTGCATTTATTTCGTGCAGGTGAGTTCAAGCCTACAAACCAGGGGAATGAAACCCGTCCCGGAGCTGACAGCAAAGTAAGCTTAAAAAATGTTTGTGACACATTTGTTACGTCATCATTAGTACTGATGGTCACCGTAGTCGCCTAGGCATACCGGATATGATCACGTGGTACAACATGGTGTTCGAAACGTGATTGCCACGTGAGCTAGTTTCACATCTTTTTTATTCTGTATACAACCAAACATTTGAAGTTCTTACTAAATCAGTGACACATTTTCGTGAATTTTTACCACGTGATCATAGACGGAATAATGCACGCTGCATTCTTACTGTAACCAATGACAAATGTATATATATTTAAAAAATTAAGCTTACTGGCATATATAAGTACATCTGCTCTCTTGTTTGTAGGCATGAATTTGTCTTACTTTGGCAGTGTATAGTTTGGTTTGTTCTAAAAGAAGTATCTCTTTCGTTAACATAACGTTGGGCTATTAATTCAGTCTATTTCATTGGGAAATAACCAAAAACCCAGAAACCATGCAAAAAAGGGGAATTAAAGATGAATCAACAAAATCAAATGATATTAATTCGATTGTGGTATAATTCAAAGACATGAACACGAAAGTTCAATGGGCGGTTTTGTATTCATTCCAGAAGCTATTGGGTTAGGGATCGTATTTTGCATTTCTATGTGCTCGAATTTGTATAACTAGAACAGGCAACAAAAAAGTAACATTTGTGTTCAGTCCTTTTTATTTGAATTCAGTGATGCAAACTGGTATAATTAGGGCGAAACGGCCGCTGTCGGCAGACGGCCGATGAAGGATTCGAGCATCGCAACAGGCCGGTTACTTTGTCTTATAATTTACATGTCCGCCGGCCGGCCGTACACCCATTGACGGGGACATGTTTATTATCATAAATTTCACTCACCGATAGTTTATGAACCCCCACCAGAATAGAGTCTCTCAAACTCGAATTGAATATTTTACTCTGATGAATTCTTTGCTTTAAGAGAAATATGATTTAGAGCGAAACCTTTAACCCTATTTCAGATACAATTCTTATACCTGATGGATTCATAAAGCATATTACACGCGAGTTTTTATTCATATACATTACATCATGAAAAATCATCAAAAGTCCGCATATGGTGAAGCATACTATAGAAACAGATTTCAAAGAAAAGAAAGTGTTCTCATAGCACTAATAAATTTGATTTGATTTGAACATATTTTATTATGCACTAATAAATTTGACCCTTTGACAGATTGCAAGAGCATGGAGTTTTATTTTTTTTTCTTCAATCGCAAATGCGCGCACCCTGCCGTCCGTGTAGATTATTACACCTTTACATTAAGGAGCGGAACTACTTTAGTATTATTACGTGATAGGTACACTGACCCGGGGGTTACTAGAAACGAGTGCAAAAAGTGTAGGGTTACGGACTAGGATGCATTTGCACTATTGTATGATTTGCATGCAGAAAATAACACCTAGTTGATATCGTCTGCTATTTAAAAACGCTTCCGCATTTGCTGTTAGGCTGACGTCATATGCATTTCTTTTGTTTTTTGCACCCTTTTTCTTTTTCAAAGTACCGTTGTCGATTAATTTTAACAACGAACAAGATAGTAAACAATTAATTCTCGACAGGATTTATATTTATGGCTTCGGAGGAGTCATTGATAGATACTTAAAATCCGTTGATCTTTGGAAAATTAGAAGTCATTATCCTAATCCCGGATGCTTTTAATTACTTTTTGTAGAAATACAGGCTCTATACATGGGATTGTTCCCGGAGAGTGCCTGGATATATAATTAAATTTTAATATTGGATGATTTTTGAATTTTTTTTTCAATCCCCGAACACTCCGCTATTTGGGGTACAGAATCCCTGGTGCGTTAAGCCGGTGTACAAATCGGTCGCTAGTTACAAATATTTACCCAGGTGACTGGTAATTGAATATCTGTATCGAGAAATGGGATGGGATTGGAAAGAACTACCTTTCATGCATACCAAAAATGTCGCAAACTGATACAAAAGCCGATTGCACGACATTGTTTTCATTGTCGATAAGGGTAAATCGAGGTGTAAAAAACGGTAATGTGATTATCGCTGGAAATTAATTGAGCGGAATTATCCGCTGCATAATCCCTAATAATTTTCATTTGTTTACAATTATTGGGAGAAATATGGCTAAAATTGGAGAAAGTTCAACCGCAGATATCGGCGGCGACGCTTTGCGTTAAAGACATCCCTGCGGAGTTCCGACATCGGCAAAATATGTCGACGTATTAAACAATTAGCTCAAGACGCCTCTTTTAACAATTTATTAGATTTTTATTGGATTTCTAAACGTGTAAATTTCTGAGGCGATTTTCAATGTGATATCAAATTCATTTTAGTCTCAGCCCCTGGCCTTTCAATCCACGACTTTTAACCGGCTGCCTTCTGTGCTATAATTTGCAATATTTAAAAAAACAGGAAAATACAAAATGTACTCGAGCGGGTGTGAACCCGTAAGAATCCATGTATGGGGAAATTAGGTAATCAATATGGGGAATCGATGCGGAATAGAGAGCGGAATTACAGTCTGAACATTCAGTAATTCGCGCAAGTCTTGTGCTGAACCGATTTTATTACCTTTGCAAAGCGTGCCGTATTTTAAAAACATTACAATAAGCTTACAATAAGCTGCACATAGGCACGTTCATGTTACATGCATATTTATTTCGGGTCAAAACTTTCATGCCTTGATACTCGTAGAGAATATTATGACAAAAATTTCACTTTGCAATTCAAATTAAGTGGACTGTATTATCATTTGATTAACAGGGCTGAATTATGAATTGCTGTTTTTCAATTTGCGACAAGGGAACATGTTGACAAGATAACATAAACATAACAGGGGTCTTCTTCAATGTTTTACAAAATTGAAAGCTTAATTCCAAACAATGGGGCGATAGAATAATAATTACTGGTCCCTTTCTTACAGAAATTTCCTACTTTCCAGTTTTAATTTAGAACCACTTGTATTTAAATTTCAGATCAAAGAAATTAGTGTTCATTCTGTTTGAAGATTGGATTCGCCGGTTCTTTGTTGGTTTGTCAAAACAAACATAATGAAACGATTTTTTCCCCTGATAACAAAAATTAACTTACCGTCATTTTCGATCTAAAACGAATCCACTCTTTCTTGTGATTGCCCCATGTTTTGTGTAATCTCATTTGAATAGATAATCTATCTTCCAGTTTCTTCCGAGACATTTTGATATAATGAAAGCGTCGAGAAATGGAAAAAAATGAGTCCACTCTGATCACCTCATATCGCCAAGTTTATTAGAAAACAAAAACTACGTATGCTTTCATTTTTGAAGAATGGTCTTAATTTCTGGCTTTAATGTTCTCCGTTACCTGCATGTTATTGCAATTTCTTTTAACTCCCATTTTAAACTATTTATTTTGAAATCTTTTTTTGAATGTTTTAACCTTTGCGATTGTTTAAATTTTCATCCCATTATTAAGTCATTGACTACCAACCGATGACTTCTTAAACGGCTGATAACCATTTACGTAGTGTGAGCTGGTAGATCAGAGATGTAGATTGCATGGCGGTTCTGCGTTAATTGGCAGCATTAATTATCATAATTCGAGCTGCTTGGTCTTATGGTTATGTTTTACATTTTTACCCTTTATGTAACCGGGTTTTATGACTTTATAAATTTTATGGCGCGGAGCAAACTTTGATCATGCATTGAAAAAATTAATAAAAATGTCAGGTGTGAAGTGGAGGGCGTTCGGCCGTGCAACTTGGTATTATGCGATTGCTATCTGCTAAATTAGCTTGCTTCTGATTTCATTTTGACTTTTTACAGCTTTTCACTTTGTTGAAATTAGATAAACTTGAATTGTAATTTGTTTATTCTTGTACAAAATCAAGCTCTTATGAATAATAACTTTCTTGGGATTCATAGCAAATAAGTAATAAAAAGGGCCCTCTGGAAAAAGTGGTGATGATAAGGATATTATTTACTATTGCTGACGGAAAATCTTTTGATCCTGAGTTTAGGCGATAGATCTTTTTATTATAAGGAAGATCCGTCCATAGATCAATTCGCAATTGGATGACTTGCCTAGAGCAAATCAAAATAGTCAAAGTCAACTTATTTAACCTCCATTACCAGAAGAGTTCTGAGGAACACCCGCATGTTCACCCGGGGGCCACAAAACACAAACGTGTTCAGTTGATTAGCTCGACACACGAGATTTCGACCACCCTGCGCCGCACGCGACCGCGACAGAGAGAGCCACGTTGGCTGTAACGTTAGGGCTACATGTTGTCTTTGCTTTGTGTTTGGCATAAAATACGAGCTCTTTTCATGCATTCGTTGTGAATATATTGTCTCCAAGCACCATCAATTGTAGAAAAAGTTTTCCTAATTGGGTTCTATTTGCATTTCTTAATCAGAATCGCCGAATAACCCCCCTCTCTTTAATACGTTAGTGATACACCAAATATAGAGCCGTTTTAACGCACTCGCTTTTACTCAAAAGAACCAATTACAGAAACTGAACTCATTTGCTGCTAGCGTTCTAAAGGTTGACCAAAAACGTAAAATATCGTTGCAATAATTCCCATACCTCCATAAATTACTTTTTTTTTTAAATATGTATCAGTTTGTCTACTAAATGCACTGTTTTGCAGTTTACACAATAGAGTGTGCCGCAACAATTCCTAAATTGGGGTTTATTTTAATTTTGATTGTTTTTCAGACAAGGCGGGAGGGTTCTCGTGCCAGTCCCCCTGAGACCAGTGGCAGTGAATGACCGGCGTTCGCTGTTGCCTTGGAGACATCGAATGTATATTCTGTAAATAAGAGAGATGTCCTGTCCAGGGACGCATTTATTTTTTATGGACCGTTCAAGTTCATCCGAATGACCAGAGATATATCTGTGGGTTGAGAAAATGTACCACACTGGACAGAGAATAGCTGCATTTGGGCATTTATGAAGGCCCTGAAATTCTTGCATTCCAGTTCACAGACAGAGATTCTACGGACAAAATGAACGACTACATTTATCATTCTGCTTTTATATGCGGCATCGTTACATTTTTTAAAGAATGAATCTTTTAATTCAACGTTTTATTAGACAAGTTTTTTTTATTATACCCGGTTACGTTTTCGAGGCCTTAATGAAATATACATGCATCCAATGCTTTATGTCATAAATGATGCAGGACTTAACTGAGTCATGTAAGCAAATGAAAAATGAAATCCTTAACGTATGTCCTTGAATAATAATTTTACCCTGTGAACATTTTCATCACTTCGATTGTTTTTATGAAGTGGTGTTTTTATGCCTGTGTCTGGTGTGTGACAAAAGAATTTTGTACAAAATGCCCGATGAAATCGGAGAAAAACGTCATAATAACGACATTACAATGGCAAACTTACCGGTGTTAGGAGATGTCTACTAGTACTTCACGGTAGATGTACAGAAAATTGGATTATTTTTGTCTGTATAATACTGTACAAATGTATTTAATATCTTCAATGTTTTCGTAGCATTGATTTGTTTGTATGTTTCTATATATTGTAGGTTTTCAAGGTTTGACAGCACTGTAAATATTTCTCATTGACAGTATTTTTGTTCACGCCTCTAGCTAAGGCTAATGCTCTTCTGCTTTGTGGTAAGGCTGTAATTTCATACGTTCTTTTCTTGTTATATATCGAAATTTCCCATGAAATAGTATGTCAAAATGACGCAGAAAACTCCCACGATCTGTCGAAGAAGTATCAAGAGGCAATGCAACATTTTCGTTTTCTTCGAGTACTCTAACATTTATAATATCAACATGCATGTTCAATGTTCGACTGTTGATGTCAGTGGGTTCCGGACCCCCCCCCCCTCCTCCCCTCTGGAAAATTCAAATTTCTTAAATTCTCAACGTAAATTTACCGCAAAAAGGCCTTGGATTCCCTCCTTGCCAAACAAACTAAATAATCTTTGGACCCCCCCCCCCCACCACCACCAACCCGGACAAAATTCTGGATCCGCGCATGAGCTGTCTTTAGATCTGCGCATGCAACTTATCAGTGTACATAATGCTGCATTTGGAGGTGGCATGTACAATAAAAGGAGCTTATTGAGCATAAGAACTAAATACTAATAAAATGTATTAGGCGGTATAGCATGCAGTCTTAATTATTTAAATTCATCAACATATTGTAAGATCATTGCGTCATAGTTGTTTATTTGAAAAACAAGAAATGATATCAGTCCCGTGTTTTCGTCTTTTAATTCATCCGCATATATAGTGTTGTTCTTGTTGGTTATTTTCTTTTCCTTTTTGCTCAGTATTACTGAATTAATTTGGTATTGATAGAAATCGCTTATTATTTTTCTGCACAAGAAATTTCGCGTAAGTGTCTATTTTTCTTGAATTGTTAGACTATTTCATCAGACCCATGTGTTTTCAGCTTCATAATCTAGTCAGTCACAAATCTTTTGTTTTTATATAACTACAATACGTTATCATATTTTTATTCTATGGTCGATGATCTCCTTTGTTTCTTTTAAGTATGTTCTACAATAAAATATTATTTTCTTCAAAATGTTCATTCTTGTATTTTCACTGGTAACGTTTGGTGAATGAATGACGAATATGTTTATTAATTTAAAGTAAATGGGAACAAAAACAACTTTGAAGTTTTCTTTAACATTTAAAAAAATTGTTGGTTTCTAAAAATAAAAAAAAGTCTTTAAAAGCAGTTTTTGACTTGCATATTTTTATCACACATTGAATTTAATCTTCAATTTATAAACAAAAAAAGGTTGGAAAAAGCCCTTGACTATCGTAATCATATAAGAAGGATTATATAAGAGGAAATATAAGAGGATCATATAAGAGGAAAACTCTCGATCCTGACATGAAAACCCACAATTAAAACGAATTTGAATCGAATTGTTATTCAAATTGACTTGTTATTGGTAAAACTAATGAAAAAATTGAATATATGTGTAAATTTAAAACCTATATTCCTTTAAAAAAGCGTATGTTAAGAGGGTTTGTTATGTTCAATCTCAACGACTAGAAATTTGGGATAAAATATGTTTAAGGGTGTGTAATAAGAGTACATGTATTTTGCATTTAGCGGGGTACGGTCGTCACGTGACAGTCCTTTCTTGTGGTCTTCTGCCGGGTGTCTGGCAATCAAATTTGATGATTTTTGGCTTTTCATGTCCAGATTATACGTGAATGACAAGTCTTCATTTCGATCGGCTTTGACAAGAATTGGTTGAAGTACTGGATATTAACGTCGTTTGTTTTCAGTTGGATCTTGCGTCACTTCTCTTTGAGAGTATTTGGGGATTATCCTATTTTATGTCTCCAAGTGAAAGGGAGAATTTCCATCAGAATAGCGAGCGTTATAAATATTATTGCGAGATGATGTTCCCAACATCATCGGCCCAAGGTTCTGGCTTCAATTTCTGTGGAGCCATTGACAGTATTCGGGTGCCGTTATGAGTTTCTGGTTAATCACAAAACTTGTAAAAACAGAGAGGAGTGAAAAGAGGCACTGCTGGATGTAAAAGATTGAATTAATTTAATAATTTGATCGTCCTTTGTGATGGTCCGTGTACGTATCGGGGCGGTGGTCCATCATCCCACGTGGTCTATGACAGTCACGATAGTATTGTCGCGATTCTCAAAGTGCCGGGAAAATCAACGGTTTCTCATTGAACGTGGGCTTGTTCAACCACTGAAAAAATGTCTTACGGCATAATATCTAGCACTTCTTCATTTCTTTCCTAATATGCATTGTAACATTTGTAATTAATCGCCATGGGAAACATTTTACAGCAAAAAATTTAAGATAAAAGTAAAATTGCTAGATTTAGTACAGTGGTTATTGGGATTTTAACTGCACTGAAGCGGGGTCTCAATGCCTCGAAAAAGAAAGAAAACACCGCGCATCCAGTACTTACGTGGTTTTAGGTAATACCTAATTAAAAAAATACATCGCCAATGTCATTGATAAAATAACAATTAATATTTAAAACAGTTGTATGTCCAACAGGAGAGCTCCCGTGGGGAAGCTAAGATTTGTGTGGGTGTCGGGCGCCCATGTCACACTGTTACCTGCCCGTGCGGTCAGAGTTTCGCGCCTTCAAAGTTCTGTAATTTGATTTCGTGGTTTTATGAACTTTCATTCGTAAGCGTTGTAAATATGTAACCCCGGATCAAGAGCGCAAAAAATAAACCACAACTAATAGTTCACACCTCTAACTTAGACAACAGTCTCCATCCTGTGACTAACAATAATGAAATCGAGATCCATGTTGACAAAGAAAGGCCATGCAAAACGTACGAAGGACTACTTGATGCATAAGATCCAATAACATTTTTTTTTGGGGGGGGGGGGGGAGGGGGGGGTTGCAGCGATATTTTTAAAACAACATGCATGTTCTTGCATCATCATGCATTTGTTTTGTATCTGTTAATTATATGTTTGTGTGACACTGATATGTTCGCTGTACCCTAACTTTCATCGCTCTCATTTATATTTGTTGTCCACATTCCGCTGTGTTTCCAATCACCTTCATCACCAATGCAAACAAAAACTATAGTAGAACCCGAATCTATTTCACTGTATGT
Organism: Magallana gigas; assembly: GCF_963853765.1. NCBI lineage: Eukaryota > Metazoa > Mollusca > Bivalvia > Ostreida > Ostreidae > Magallana > Magallana gigas. Next base: position 48,439,717 of record NC_088855.1, read on the forward strand.
GCAACTTTCGTAGTGTATGAGTTATACTGTCTCCGCTCTCCTCTTAAATGGTTTTACCTACATCATTGCACTTTACACGTAAACGTGCATATGGAGGAGTTAAGATCACTATCTCTGTCAGAATTAAATCAGACTGTCTTATTGCAGTTGTACAAATGCATTTCATTCGGGCAAATTTTATAAATTTTGTTTTAAGCGGAATCGTTTTCCTTTGGTTGACTTTTAATGTTAAAATTTGTTCGAATCATTTTGAAAAGAACACTTAGCACGCAGCTATATATAATGCATATATAGTTTTTTATATTCTCGGTACTTATTTTCTTTTACAACCACGAATAAAAAATTGCAAGAATAGCAAAAACAATCATCTTTACGAGTGCTTTGTTGTTTCTGACCTACTTAATTTAAATGAAAATGGCTGGCATACGACTGAAAGAAACAAAAAAGAAACAAAGAACGGGAAATGGTGGATGGATGCGCAGAGAATTATCTACAATGAAACTGTTAGGTAGACAACAATATCCAGTGATATTCTTTGTTGTTGGGCAATCAGTTACTCTAAGGTTCGTGTCATTTTGTGGTTTTTTAGTTTGCTGAGGTGGTGTAAAACCAAAATTCAGAGGACAGCATGACATTTTTAGAACATCTGCTTGAGTGGACACGAATTAGAATTCGTTCCTACGAACAAAAAAAACCCTCCCCACGAAATAACATTTGGTGTCACGAAATAACATTCGTTCCAACAAACAAAAATTCGTTCCGACGAAATAAAATTCTTTTCTACGAAAAAAAAAATCCTCCCCACGAAATAACATTCGGTCTCACGAAATAAGATTCGTTCCACCGAGCGAAAATTCGTTCCAACAAAATAAAAAAAGACATCGTTTTCAAGAAATCACAATTCTTCCTAAGAAATAAAAAAAAAAATGAAATGAAATTCGTAGTCACAAAGGACTATATATGATAAGGGCTTAAATTGGCCCCCTAAAATGAACATCATTATTTTACTATCATTCTTTGTTTTCTTAGTACAGATATGTATGTGATGTGTTTACATAATATTCATTTTGGTTCAAGTGCCCACAATTTAGAAATATGACATTGTAAATACAACCTTTTCCCGCCATTTTTGCATTTTTAGCGTAAAACAGCTTGTTTTCAAGCAGTTTTTCCGAAAACATAGAGCGCATTCTTGAACAAATAAAATATTTTAATCAGAGATGTATCTAGCCAAGACTAATACTAGTAAGTGACAAATTTTTTTTCCTTGTTCAAGCATGCGCTCTATATTTCCCATTCGTAAATAGATAAGAAAAATGTCAAATTTTGGCTGATTTTGATTGAATTATAGAAATGGCGTCACTTCTGACGTCATATACTGCCAGTGAGTGCAAATAAATCAAATAAATAGATGAAAAATATATGTTATATCAACTCTTCTAAAAAATTAGTAAACATTTCATTCTACCCGAAACACTTAAAAAATAGCGAATTAAGGGGGCCAAATTTAACTCTTATCATATATAGTTCTTTGATACAATTACAGAAGTTTTGGCGAATATTATATTATTTCGTGGGTTCGAACTTCAATTTGCTGCAACGAATTTATTTTTGGCAACGAACATAAAAAATGATCTCTAGCATACACTTTTTATCAGCTACTGTAAAGAATTTATAAATAAAAATGAAACATTTTTTTATTGACTTTTTAAAACTTGTTTGCATATTTCATGTACATTGCCTGTATATTATTACAAATATTATAAAAGATATTTTTATTTTACTCTTAAATTTTAATCGAGAATAAATTATCAATTCATCCTTCGCTTGAAACAAATATTCGTTTGAAGTTAATTATTTTTTCCTGCTCAAATGAAAATAAGTTATACTCTAAATAAATGCACCGCGTACTTGTAGTATTTGCGTACATTTTTTTTTCAAATGTTAGCAGCGGTACATTATTTGATGGAAGTAATTGTACAGGTCTGTCTAATTTCAAGTACCTAATTAATATTTACTGATACGGCTTAATCTAAACGCAGATATGTCAATGTGCTTTTAGCATGGTAGTTAAAGTAACACAAAGAAAGTTAACTTTGCCGCACGTTGAAGAATGTATTATATAATGCTGACTCAACACAAACCCTCTGAAAGCTTTTTGTTTGGAAACTCAGCTAAAGTCAATCTCTTTGACCGCTGCAAATCCAACAGAGAACAGGAATTTAAAGTAGATAGAGATAATGGGCTGGCAAAATTAACGATACGTAACCGAATATACATCACCTATATTAACAGTGCCTAATCTCGGCCACACGTAGTAGTTTGTGGAATATGTGTGTGTTATTTAAATAGAAAAACCACAAAAATGACGGAAATTCAATGATGAGTCATTTTTATTATCTCTGATTCGTGGAGTCGTATCATTGATTCCGAGGTCTTTGACAAAAGTAGTCCACACTTAGATGCAGGGGGGGGGGGGGGTCTAGTCCACTTTGCGTACTTATATAAGAAAATCAGAACAAAGAAATCCCCCCCCCCCCCAAATTTATTTTTTTTTACCAAATTTTCATGCACATGACGTTGCAGAATTTAAAGGAATTTAGACACAATTTGAGCTCAAATCTTTTTTTTTATGTTTAGCTCAATGGTTTGATATGAATATTTTTAATGCATCGTCAAAATTTAGAAATCAAACATGAAGTTACAAGCAAGACACAGAGTTTAAAATTCTTTGTTTTTGTAAACTTGCTTACGTATTTGTTTCAATAAAATGTTGCTTCTTCTGTTGACAATATTGTTTAATTATTGAATTAATTATTGAACACATTGAATCAGTTTATCTTGTTTGGCACGAGTCATTTTGTCAAAGAAATGGTAATTTCTTACTTTACATTATTTGTAAACAAATATAAGACTCGAGCTTTGTTTACGTAACAATGAATTCTTACCTCTGTATCTCTCTTATAACATTAAAGTTTTGGTCATTCATTCGAATTGCAAAAGTAAACTACTATATACATATAAAATTAAAAAATAAAAATAAATTTTGATCTCAAATTGTGTCTAGGTCCCCTTGAGTTCGTTTTCTTGTGAATGACCAGAGCTAAAGATGTCTAATGTATTTTTCAGCATTGAAACCGTTCAAATCCCTCAACTCAACCGGTAACACTCGTGTTTCGTACAAGTTAGAATTATAATACCGACCAACTTGAAAGATATTGTTGTGCCCCCCCCCCCCCCCCCCCACACACACACATCCACAGATTATGATTATGATCATGAAAGTACATGTATTATAACATTTTCATTTCTTTTTTTTTAATTATATTTTTTCGTAGAATCAACTAATATAATTACAGATGACATCTGTATTGCATGTCTGATAATTTTTGTTCCTTTGTATGACCAGAGACATAATATACATGTATAAATAACGTCCTTGGTATGACCATTGCACCCAAAAATTAGGAGAATTTAATTACTTACATGTACCTGATCAAGGCTTATAGTAACGTCTTTTTAATATCAATCAAGCGTAGAAAACTTTGAAATGAATGAATGAATGAGTATTCCGGAATGCAAATTGCCAGCCATAGCTCTGAATGTTAGTCTAATGCATACTAAACAAACCTTTAATACAAAAGAGTAAGACGACAGAACTGCGAATTTAGAATTTGTGTTTACGTTTGTTTTCAATTAAGCTTATTCACTTATTTTCAGTGTCATTCTTATAGGCATATTTAGAGGGAAAATGACATAAACTGCAATCTTGTTTGTTCACACAGCAATTTTAGGTACTTTTATGTAGGTTTAAACAAAACAGCATCCGAACAAATTCGGTCAGTGAAGAAGTGCATGATGACAAGTTACATCGATCCAGATGATGATCCCACTCTTCATAGACTAGAGGGGCTGGAAAATCAAAAGGGAGGGCTGGTTATAATGAAAAAGAAAACGTCTGGGGATGAATCTCATAAATTCAAGAAACCTGCTCTGCCAAAAGTTTCATTGTTGGGTTTAGACAGACTAGCTAAAGAAAAGCGCAAAGCATTGGAAGAGGAAGACATTGTCAAGAAAAAATCAAAAGTATCATCATATACAGACGATAAAGATGAGGACAGTGAAAGTGATGAGGATGATAGCGATGATAATTCAGATAAGAGTAGAAGGGACAGAAAAGAAAGGTAAACTTTCTTGAACTAATCATATTTGTTTGTTGCATTTGGAATCAATGGAAAAAACACTTAATGTATTGATATTATTTTTACCAATAATAAAACAAATTCTGAGTGGTGAATAAGGGAGATTTCAGACATTTTAAATTACAAATGGCTTTTAAATCAATAAAATTAAGCTCTGAATCCTCAGTGGTAACGACCATTATCTGAAATGGATTATCCGCACTTTGTAGAATGTTAATTTTGTTTTGACGTCATAATGCTTGACGTTACATTTCTATACCTAATAGAAATTCTGAATAAACAACTATATGATCAAAATGTGTTTTCCTCAGTATGCAGTACATTCCACAACTGATCTTGAATTAATATCAAGTCCAACAAACTCATTCAGTACTTGTAATCTGGTCAATCGCTGACCAAGAAGGTGTGTTCACCGACTATGAACATGAAGTTTTAAACACATATCAACACTATCAGTGCTTCTATTGATGTTGATGAAAAAACTTTTTTTGTAGAAATTACAGACAGTCTCGAGTAGAAACACCATCTCATCCTGGTGGTATTAGTCGAGAGGCTAGAAATAGACAAGAGGAAAAAAGGCAAAGAGATAGAGACAGAGGACTGCATGTCTCCTCCAAAGACAAACGACGAGATGACAGGAGGGATCGAGGCAAGTTCTTGTACCACGTGTTGATACATGTATGATCAAGTTAGAAGTGAGACTAACTGTTAGAACAAAATATGTTTCTTGGGGTTATCTGTTTATTTATCTGTTAATTTAAAGCTCTCTCTTTCTCTCTCTCTCCCCCCCCCCCCCCCCCCTTTATCTGCCCCTTATTGTTTTTTTTGTACTGTTTATAATCATATGATTGTATTACAGACAGAAACTACTCACGAGATCGAGATAGAGACAGAGACCGTCGGAGAGACAGGGATCATCGCCGAGATGACAGAAGTAGCAGAAGTCACCGCAGTGACAGGAGTGACAGGAGCGCCAGGGAATGGGACGAGACTCCCAAGAGGTTCAGAGATAGTCCCGCCACCCCAGATATCAGGGTTAAAGGTATTCAGCCTAAGCCATAATTAGCATGTCTGATATACCATTTACATACCGATTATCAGTGCTAGGTTTGTGGCATTGGGAAATTTTATTATCTTTCATTTAAAAAAAAAGAAGATGACAATTTTTATTTTGGCAAGTTTTTTGTGCAAAATAAATAAAAAAAAACTTTGTTGAAATTATTTAGTCTTTTTGTTTTAATGAAATATATTGTACCATGAAAATTTTTTATCTTTGTTTTTTATATATATATATATATATATATATATATATATATATATATATATATATATATATATATATATATATATATATATATATATATATATATATAAAAAACCATCAATGATAACTTACCATTATTTCTTGTCTATCAATAGCTAATCGGACAAAACATCATTTCTTGTCTATCAATAGCTAATCGGACAAAACATCTTTGGGTAATGGAAATCATTACCGGATTAAGTACACATGTTCAGTTTTGAATCAATGTCTTCTAAACTTTGACTTAAAACTAGTTGTAATGACTTGTAGATGACTCAAGATACACTTGTTAAGAGATAATGATTAAAATTTGTGAAATCGAGCTCATTAATCAAATCTTTTGAATTCATATTACTGTCTAAGAACGTAGAATGTATGCAGGCATTCCATGAAATCTTATAATATTGGAAGGCAGAGTATTAGATTAGCATTGAGATTTTTTTTTCAGACACGCCATCACGTACTGCCTGGGAAGATGAGGATGATGATGCCACACCACTGAAACGATCCAGTTGGGATTTACCCACTCCGTTAAGTCGTGACCCAGATGATAGGAGTGAACGGAGTTTTACCTCATCACACCGTGGCAGTAAAGACCGCAGGTACAACCAATCCTAGAGGTTTTAAGCTTGACTTGACAAAGTTGGGGAAGCTTATTAAGATGAAGATTAACCATAATACAGTACATTGTTTTGATAAAAAAAATGATAATACCAATACCTCGCAAGATGTTACGAAAATACTGTTTTTGTCATAATATTCTTGAGAGTACTTGAAATTAATTTAATGGTATGCCATCAAAGTTTTGTGCTCGTCAATTAAAAAATGAATTTAAACTGTTTTTAAGGAAAAGGTCTGATGAAACACCATTACCAACTCCATCGTATAAATACAATACTTGGATGAAAAATAAAAAGAAGATACCATACACACCTAAAATGGATGAAAAAGGTATAGTAGAGGCTGGCCATTTATGTTGATGCATGTAAATAAATCATTCAATTGTACTGCATGCATGGATGTTAAAAAAAAGGACCATTTGGAATTTAGATTTCTATTGGTGATTATTTTTTATATGATTTGTGAATATTATTTTAATATAGCGATAATTTTTCATTTTTGAAGACAAGCTAAATCAAATTTAGAACCTTCATGACCTGTTACATTATATTATCAAATATTGTACAATGTACATATACAGGTAAAGTAGATGTTGAGAAGATGACAGAGGAAGAAAGAGAGGACTGGGAAATGGAACAGAAGCGTCTTGATCGAGAATGGTACGGACTTGATGAAGGTTACGACGATGACCACAACCCGTTCTCTGGAATGTCTACTGACTACACTAAACGCAAGGAGGAGGAGGTGGAGAAAAAGAAGAAGAAGAAGATGACAGCCAGACAGGCACAGCACCAGAGGGTCAGAATCTGTTAGCTCACTAACTCTTTTTGTTGAACATACAGATCATCAAACAGTTTAAAGCTACTTGATCTGATTTGATGCATTATTTTTGGAAAGAAAAATATTTCAGGTTTCTTGCCTACTTTAGCAATAATGAAAATAAAGAAGCTCTAATAATTACACATTTTTAAAATTTAATTTCTTCAAATAAAATAAAACTGAAAAAAAATGCTGGCAAGTTTGCATTAGATTCAAAGAAATTGTGCACTTTAAACCATACTTTATAGCTTTAATGTCAAAGTTTATGTAAAATTCATCAGCTTGATAGATGAAAAATTGAAAAACCTTAGCAAAATAGAATTTATACAGTCAAATTTTGCTGGTTATGTTTTAGCTGTACAAGAGTATGTGTTACAGTCCTATAGTTTGCTGTACACAGATCATCATTTGGGATTTGTTATCCTTCAGTCGATCTATTCTCTTTTTACAGGACAATGAATTATGGGAGACCAACAGAATGATGAGGAGCGGTGTGGTTGTCAGGACTAATTTTGATGAGGATTTTGAGGATGATAACGAGGCGAGAGTTCATTTGTTGGTTCACAACATTGTTCCACCATTTCTTGACGGCCGCATCACATTCACTAAACAGCCCGAGCCTGTCGTCCCTGTTAAGGTAAGGTTCAAAAGTCAACACTCAGTGTCAAATCAGATGGAAGCTATAAAAATAAAGTTCTAGATATCACAGGATATTAGACATAGAGGATATTCTAAAATTTGAGATATAGAGGATAACATAACATGTATATAAAGAACCAGTGAGTGGGATTCCTACTCACGTTGACATTTCATATTTAAGATAACAATGAAAAATCAAATTTCAGCTGTATTTTATATTTAATTTGAGATATTAAAGTATTTCTATAGACTATATTATATTTATGAATTGAGTAAACATCTGAGGTACAACATGTACCATATTTCATGAGCCAGTTATACATGTGAAAACCAAAGAAATACTGTTGTTTGTGAACTAGTTTGATTAATTATTGCATCTGATTTTGTAGGACCCTACTTCTGACATGGCCCAGGTTGCTAGGAAAGGTTGTGCTGTGGTTCGAATACACAGAGACCAGAAAGAAAAAAGAAAGGCTCAGAAGAAAGAATGGGAATTGGCAGGAACTAAGATAGGAGAAATTATGGGAGTCAAAAAGGAGGAGGAAAAGGTTTCAATTTATGTAGACCTACAATACTGTAAAGTAAAATATAGTGCATTGAAGAAAAGTTGAGACATAAAAGTTATGAAATACTCTTTGATTATTCATAGAATAGGGAATTCCCACTACCATAAATAAATAAATATCTTAAATTTATTTTGTTTGTTTTGAAAATTGGCAGTTACTGGGGTTTTTTCCCTTTAAAGACTAAAACTTTTTTCATTGAATATTGAATGAAAAAAATAAGGAGCTTTATCAATTATTTGAAAATTATTGAAAGTTTTCCCTTGCAGGCTGACAAGACTTTGGAGAATGGGGATTTAGACTACAAGGCCGACCACAAGTTTGCAGATCTCCTCAAGGACAAGTCAGAGGCGGTCAGTGAGTTTGCCAAGAGAAAATCCATCGCTGAGCAGAGGAAGTACCTGCCCATCTACGCCATCAGAAATGAGGTCACAATTCAGTCCTTCTTTTTCATGGACCTTTTATTAATGTTATGCTGAAGCATTCCTTTTGCATCATAATATATTGACTGTATTCTGAATTTTTTTTTTATCCCAAATGTACTCCCAATCCCAACTGTATGTTTTATTTAAAACCTATAAAGACAGAAGTATTGATTGATATTTTGATATTCATTTTTTTGTATGTGCCTCTGTAACTTGCCATAAATTTTGATGTTTAATGATATTTTTTTATTAATATATATTTCCTTTTTTTTATGTTATTTTTTTTTTACTTTCAGCTTCTGAATGTGATTAGAGACAATAATGTGATTGTCATTGTGGGAGAGACAGGATCAGGGAAGACAACTCAGCTGACGCAGGTCAGTGTGTGGATGTGGAAATACTGAGTGGGAGTCGTCCATGAAGTATTGAAAATTTTACACTGCAACTATCAGTAGTCTCTTACTGTGGTTAAATAAATATTCATGAGCATCAAATTTTGTGCATTTAGTAAAATGCAAATTTGTGGATATTCCGATAATGATCCTATTCATTAAATTGTTGTCACATTTGTTACTTAAATGATTTTGGGCATGGATGCAAATTTGAAATCCATGACAGGGTCCAATGAATGATGTTGAGATGGATAAAAGCTGTCTGTATCAGAAGCCTCAGACCTAGAGGTTGTAAAACATTTGGGCATGTGTTCTCTGTACACAAGTTTAAGTTGTGCTCTATAATTCTAACTATACTCTAGTCGTTCAAAAATTTGGAGCACTTTACAATTATGCTTGAGAGTATGTTGTATTTAATGGAGTAAGGAGTACATGTTTATTACCTCCCTCCAGCATTTCCTTGCAAGATATTCTAAAGGGCAAAAAACTATCAATAATTGTTGACTTTATATATCACTGTGTTTATAGTACCTCCACGAGGATGGCTACACAAAGTATGGTATGGTGGGCTGTACTCAGCCCAGGAGAGTGGCAGCCATGTCTGTCGCTAAGCGGGTCTCCGAGGAAATGGGGGTGGAGCTAGGACAGGATGTGGGATACGCAATTCGTTTTGAGGACTGCACATCAGAGGTTGCTTTTATTTTCACGTTCTTTTTGCTGTTCTGTAATGTTCTTCCTAATTATATGTATGATCACAAATCCTTAGAAATTTTTTGTGCTTTAAAAAAGTTATTACTTCTCCTTTGTTATTGTGCAAGATGGTGTTCATGTTGGGGTTTGTGATTTTTTTCTACAGAAAACTGTCATTAAGTACATGACAGATGGTATTTTGCTGAGAGAATCTCTGAGAGAGTCTGACCTGGATAACTACAGTGCTATCATAATGGACGAAGCTCACGAACGCTCACTCAATACAGATGTCTTGTTTGGACTCCTTAGGGATGTAAGAACAAATTCAAGTACAAGTACTTTCTATTGAATTCCTTATCAACATATACACTGAATGATTAACATGTAATATACTGTAGAAGCTGATTCTGTCTATTAGGTTGTGGCCAGACGTCATGATTTGAAGTTGATTGTAACATCAGCAACAATGAATGCTGATAAGTTTGCCAACTTCTTTGGCAACGTGCCAACTTATACCATTCCCGGCCGAACTTTCCCAGTGGAGATTTTCTTCAGTAAGAATGTGGTGGAGGACTATGTAGACTCGGCCGTCAAACAGTCCATGCAGATACACCTCACAGGGATGAAAGGCCAGTATCAGTGATTCATCTCATAGCTCATTCATCTTTTTCTAAATAGTTAATTTTTTCAACTGTGTTCTGTATAGGTCAGTATTTGTTTTTGTTAAACTTATGATGAAGAATGAATTTTGTTTTATAGGAGATATATTGGTATTTATGCCAGGGCAGGAGGATATTGAAGTAACTTGTGAACTGTTAACAGGTGTGTGGAAAACTTGTACATTATACTTGTATTTGTGTACGTATTATTCATTAAAGGAATATTGTAAAGTTATTTCAAAGGAAAAGAATTTTTAATAATGCACAGTGTAAGCATTTGTTTATGAATAAAAAAATAGGTACCAGAATATAAGGAGAAGTAACTGAGCAATGTAAAAATTCAGAATTAATTTGTTTACTTTTGAGAAACTGAGACCTACCCAGTGAATCTGCCCATGTAGTATCATACTATGTTGCTTTAAAGACTGACTTGTTAATATACACTGCATATGAATTATTCTGAATCCCATGTATAGATACTTATGCGTTATATATTCTGAATATTACGTCAGAACGGCTTGGGGAGCTGGATGAAGCCCCTCCATTAGCAATCCTCCCGATCTACTCCCAGCTACCCAGTGACCTCCAGGCCAAGATCTTTGAGAAAGCTCCTGATGGAGTCAGGAAGTGCATTGTGGCTACAAACATTGCAGAGACCTCTCTCACAGGTGATCTCCCTTTTTTTTAGACAGTGAAAAATCGGTTTTCAGGAGTATTAGATGTAAATTGTAATATTTTATCTGCTTTATTACTGAATACTATGTTCCAGGTGAAATTGTAAACAAGTACACCATATTCTTGTTCACTGATCTATTAAATTCATATCTATTTGAGAAACAGTTGTATGCTATGTTATAAGTCTTTAAGATGATGTTTTTACTTTAAATTTACTGGTAATACATTTTAACTGTCTGCATTGACTCCCAGTGGATGGAATCATGTTCGTGGTAGACGCTGGCTACTGTAAGCTTAAGGTCTTCAATCCTAAAATCGGTATGGACGCTCTCCAGATCTTCCCCATCAGTCAGGTGAGAAAATATTTGATAAAGTTATTTCTGCTTAATGCCATGTCTCTCTGAAACTAAAACTTTTTACCAGTAGGGTATTATAATTTTCATTAGGATTTAAATAAAAATGTTTGTTTTGTTTTTTGCATTACTGAAGTTAGAAATTATTTCTTGAAAGACACTATGATAATTATAGTTCATTTGTATTGTTATTGTCATATTGAATTGAAAATGTTACCACAAAGATGCTTTCATTGCTTTGACTATTACAGGCCAATGCCAACCAGCGGTCAGGGAGGGCAGGCAGGACAGGCCCCGGGTAAGATACAGAATTCTGTGACCACTAATCCTGTGTAGGAATGATTTCTTTAGCATTAATGGAAGGTGTTACTCCATTGTAAAGAGTGACATAATTGTCACTTTGAAAAAAATTTCCACAAAAATACACACAGATATACCACTTATCTTAATGATCAGCAAGTTTATTACATTGAGTATAAGGGTAGTGAGATTTGTTTTGGGGTTTGTAGGCATTGCTATCGGCTGTACACACAGAGACAATACAAAGATGAATTACTGACCAACACGGTGCCCGAGATACAGAGGACAAACCTGGCCAATGTTGTGCTGCTGTTGAAGTCCCTGGGCGTCCAAGATCTGTTACAGTTCCACTTTATGGACCCGCCTCCTCAGGTAAGAATAATAAACATCATGTCAATGAGTTGAGAACTTGTACATATTCATGAAAGTATGAATGTTTGCAAGGAAAATCATTTAAATCCATAAAGATTATAGAAATTTGATGTGCTATACATAAATTTTATATGTTAAATGCATTAAATTTTGACACAATTAGTTAAAAATGTTGACTGTGCATTGGGAATGTATTGATTATTATGTAGACTGGACACTATTAAACAGTCAATAATCTTTCTAGGACAATATTCTGAACTCTATGTACCAGCTGTGGATCACGGGGGCCCTGGACAACACAGGATCCCTGACCCCCCTGGGCAGACAGATGGTGGAGTTCCCCCTGGACCCCTCCCTGTCTAAGATGTTGATTGTCTCCCTGGACATGGGCTGCAGTGCTGAAATTCTGGTAAGTCTGTCTGTACATGTATCTCTGTCTCCCTGGACATGGGCTGCAGTGCTGAAATTCTGGTAAGTCTGCCTGGTCATGTATCTCAGTCAATCAGCTCTATGTATTTATGCAAATCATGTGTTCATTAGTAAGTAAATTCATGAAACAGAATTTTCCTTCACAACTCTTACCTGTACATAGCACAATTGTATCATGTTGCTGTTGAGTAATTAACACATAAATAGTCAAAAGTTTTGTTCATAGAATGTACCAGTAATTTTTTTTTCAATGATATGGTGCTTTGGGGGGGGGGGGGGGGGGTACAGAAGTTATTTGATCTTGCATGATGTTTCAAGAATTTAAATATGGGGAAAGAGATAAGAAATAAAAGATCTAAATTTCAAAATATGAAGTAGAGTACTTTAAGAGTGCTTTATGACATAATGTTCTGATCGTGTTGTCTGTAAGGTAAAATATACCTGACTACAGATGATTTAGAAATCTCACTACCATGTGGGCTGGAGTGATAAATCTGCAATATATGTGTCTAAATCAGGTACATGTATGTATGCCATTGATAAGATTTACATGATACTTAGTTTTATGTGCAAAATATTAAAATCAAAAGAGTGCGTCCAAGTTATTTTACATGTACACATTCTTCAGATCGATGGATTTTTTCAAGGATCCATTTGGTCTGATTGATGCATCAACACATCAACCAGTGGATCTTGATTTTTAACAATTGAATTCCCTTGTGTCTTTATTTTTAGGTCACCTGAGTAAACTCAGGTGACATTGCTATCCGTTTTCGTCTGGCGTCGTGCGTTAACAATTTTATATTTTTAACTTCTTCTTAAAAACTACAAGGCCATTTGCTACCATTTTTGGTGTGAGGCATTTCTATGGTAAGAGGAATCTAAATTGTGAAATTTGTGGCTTTACCACCCCTGGGGCACCACAAGTGGGGCCAAATATGCAAAAAAAATCCAAATTTTCAAAAATCTTCTTCTCTACTCCCACACATGTGAGGAAAAAACTAGTTGCATGGTTATGATATCCATGAAGACCTCTACCAAAATTGTGAAATTCATGGCCCCTGTGTCAGGGGTTCAGGCTCTAGGGTGGGGCCAATATGGCCATATAGTAAACATGTATTAAATCTTAGAAAATCTTCTTCTCTACTCCCATATATATTTGTTAAAAACTAAATGCATGATTATGATGTCCATGAAGCCCTCTACCAAAATTGTGAAATTCATGACCCCTGTGTCAGGGGTTCAGGCTCTAGGGTGGGGCCAATATGGCCATATAGTAAAAATGTATTAAATCTTAGAAAATCTTCTTCTCTACTCCCATATATATTTGTTAAAAACTAAATGCATGATTATGATGTCCATGAAGCCCTCTACCAAAATTGTGAAATTCATGACCCCTGTGTCAGGGGTTCAGGCTCTAGGGTGGGGCCAATATGGCCATATAGTAAAAATGTATTAAGTCTCAAAAAATCTTCTTCTTTACCCTCAAACATGTGGGCAAAAAACTGAATGCATGGTTATGATGTCCACTAACTCCTCTACCTAAATTGTGAAATTCGTGGCCCCAGGGTCAGGGGTTCAGGACATGTGGGGGAGTGGCAATATGGCAATATAGTGTTCATGCATATAATGTTTTAAAATCTTCTTCTGTATTCTCACACATCTGTATAAAAAACTGACTAATAATTATGTTTACCAGGAAGTCCTCTACTAAAATTTTAAATTTCATGTCCCCTGGAGTATGGGTTTTGACTCTAGGGCATGGCCAAAATGGATGTATAGGTGTTAATGCATATAATGTTTAAAAATTATCTTCTTTACTCCCACACACCTAAAGGAAAACTGAATTCATGATTTTGTAGACCAGATCTTTAAGTTTTTTGCCAAAATTATAGGTTTCATAGTTCTTTTTGAAAGATTTCAGGCAGGTAGGTGGTCGTCATTACAAATTTATAATTTTTCTACTCCAGAATGAAACCTAATTAAATGCATATATGAGACACCTCGACAAGTTTGTGTATGGGTTATATGCTACTCAGGTGACTGTTAAGGCCTATTGGCCTCTTGTTGTTATCTTATGGTTACATTGCTTTTATCTTACCATGTGACCATACCCCTTTTGTTGTGCCTAACCTTAGTTTAGTTAGACATAAGTTTGTTGAAAAGTAAAGGATTCATTTTGAAAATTGTTTTCCTGTGACAAGTGCCCCTCCCTCCCTCTAATAAAAAAAATCCTAAATGAAAAAATGAGTCTGAGATTTGTTCACTGTACGAAGATCAATTTTCATTTCAAAACAAAACAGGCAAAGTCCTTGATAAATCACTGTAAAACAGGAAATTAGCTCAATATTTTTGTTATATTCATAGAAAGTTACATTCAGCTAATTCAGTGTTTGGTGAATGAATCTTAAAAATAAAAAAAAATAGTTTGAAAACTTACTTTATCTGAAAGTGTTTTCACCATATTCATTTACATTTAGAAAATCATGTAATGATTAATTTAAAATGTTTTGCTTGTCGATTGTCTTGTATGAGTTTATAGTTTTCATGATCAAATTAAGTTTGGAATTGGACAAACTACTATTGTATGTTTATTGACTTCATGAAAAAAGGCTTTAGTTTGCATTTTCACTTTTCTGTGATAGTTGACAGTTTTTCTGCAAAGTGAGCAAATGTCAATTTTGGTAACATTGATAATAACCATTTACACAGTAAATTGAGCTTTTGAGGCTCTCTTTGTCTTAACTAAAGGTTCTAAAAGTCAATGAAGGTGGAATTTGAATTAATGTACTTTTAAAGCCCATACTTGGTTAACTCTCTTTAATTCATAACTAAAAAAAGACATTATATATTATGCAAAAGATTGTATGTACAATACATGAATATTTCAAATTCAGTATGAAATGGATGATCATATTTTCATAATCAAGAGTCTCAACACAGCTGCATTGATTTAATTTCCATGAAAGTTAACAGTACATGATATTTAGTTGTAATTGCATAGATATTTATCACTAAACAAGATGGGACTTTCTTGTGACAAGTTGCTTTGACAACTTGATCCTTATGATGGGTCCCCACAGGTCTGGAATTCTATGTTGGCACTGGTTGAGTCTGGAGTCGTTGTTGAGGAGTCTGTGTTTGTACAGGGTTTTGATAAATGTCCATCCACAGTAGAGATGTCACTTTGTTTTACTACGACAGTATCTTCATTAATAAATTTCACAGACACTTGAGATATAGACTCTGGTAATTGTGTGGAGTTTAGAACGATTCCATCATGAATTTGTCTTTTCTTAATTTCCTGAACATCATCCAGATTCTCATCTATGACTTCCTGTTTGTACACATTCCGGCTTTCGTCCTCAGAGTCTGAATCCGAGTGAAGCGGTCTCTTTGATTCCTCTAGAATTCTGTGTTTTCTGTCATGATAGATGACAAGGGATAAACCAATAACACAAGGGATGAGGAAAATGATGCCAGCCAGAATTCCCACAATGCTGTTCAGGGATTTGTCCTCCACGAAAGCACATTGCACATGTAGGTCGTAAGTCTCATTAGCCATCACGTAGAGACAAACTTGCAACCGCGTGTTTTTCAGTTCAAAGCTTTCTATTTTGAAATAGTTGGAACTGGAGTGAATGGTGACAGGTCCATAGAAATACTCTTTTTCCTTGCCATGTTCTATCACCTCTATCCGATAGGCATAGATCAGAGAGGAGTTCAGATGGCTCCAGTGCATCCAGATCTTCCCTTTCCTGATTTCTACCATGTAATGGAGGTCTTTAAGTTTCAGCTTTAGCTGCGACAGGGCTGTGAGGCTTGAGCATGGAGGTTTGGTCTTCTTGTTGCATTCTGGTTCTATAGAGGAGGCATTGACTGTCTCATTGTTCATATTGAGACACAGTATTTCAGTCTGCTCCCTCTGAGAGTGAAGAGAGGGATAAAAGTGGCGCTTCAGTAACTGGCTTACCCAGACAACATCACAGGTACAATGAAGGTCATTTCCTTGGAGGTTTATGAACTCAATGTCATGGAGATGGCTAAGGGAACAATATTCCAGAGTTGAGAGCTTTGTTCTCTGTAGGTCTAGATGTACTATATGCTGTGGAAGTTTGATGGAGCTGACATAAATTTTAAGATTTAATGGGTTGCCAGACAAATCCAAAAGCTTCAGCTCAAGAAGTTTGCTAAATGCTAGAGGATGAATATCAGAAATTTGATTCTTTCCCAGGTAAAGCTCCTTGAGATTGCTTTCCAAACCAGAGAAAATGTGTTCTGAGATGGATGTCAAGAAATTGGAGGATAGAATTAGTTTTCTGATGAGTCTTGTGGAACTAAAGCTGTTACCTGCTATTTCTGCAATGTTATTGTTGGAAAGATCTAGAACCTCTACAGAAGGAATCCATAAAAGATCATCTGCTTTTAGGAATCTGATGATATTCTTGGACAAGTTCAGGTGGTGGATGCCAAGTTTCTGTAAATGAAGTGTACTAATGACTAATAGTTCATTAAGGGACAGGTCCATTGTAAAGACCTGCTGAAGGTTCACAAAGATATCTGGTATAGACTGAAGCCTGGTGCCATGGAAACCTAGAGATTCTATGTCTTTGATTCCGGTGAAGTAATCGGCTGGAAATGAGGTGATGTTGGAATTTCCAGTGACTTCAAGGGATTTCCAAGATTCCTGTTCCAGATACGACCTACCAAGTTCCAGTAACCTTGAAATACTAGATGTGTTTTCATAGTTGCATGTGACAGAAGTCATGGAAGGCTCGCTAGCTCTGTACCGACAGTTGGAAGAAAGGTCATCTATCTGTTTGGAATGGGTCAAGGTCACAAGGAACAAGAAAGTACCGGTGAACCACAGCCCTGTGACTTGTCTTTGCATTTTGTCTGAAAAACCAGAATTCTGACATAAGATTTTTGTGAATTTTAATGAACTATTCATTAACTACTCTGGTACATGTTACCAGAAAGAATTAACTTTGAGTTATACTTTGAAAAAATAAATTCTGCAATCAAGATTGTGGAAAGATTATGTGGCCTTGATGGATTTCGTTCAGATCTACATCACAGGTGATTGATAAAGAGCCTCATCCTGTTTCTGGTGTTTGTTATTCCAATGTTCAGAGCTCTTGGTACCTACGTAGAAAGTTTATTTCTTTCACCTTACTGCCCTCTATTGAATAAAGACTTCTGTTGATTTGAGAAATTGACTTTGATATTGAAATGTTAAGTGTTTTTTCTACACTCCTGTGTCCCGTAATGGCTGATAGTTTGGTTGGACAGGTAAACTAAGTACGTCATCCTGAAGTTTCTTGCCCCTGGCACCCCAGACCTTGATTGCCAGGCTGATAAAAACCCAAAACCAAGGCACGACCAAGCCCATACTCATAATGACACACTCTGTTTTTATGTCAAACATTGGTGTTGAATCAATTTTTTTATTCATTTTAATCATTCATATCAGGATATGAATTCAATTATGGTTCAAATTGAATGGTAAGTTTCATGTGATAAAAGAATGTCTAAAGTTTAAAATAAAATGCATACATATTGATGTTGATGTGTGATTTTTTAAAATTATTATAAATTTTTTTGCTGAATGAATTGTTTTTAGTGGCTGAGATACAAACAGTCTGCATCATTACCTAAAATCAACAGGTCCCGTCTAACTGGTTTTTGTTTTCATTAGATAAAGGGTCAATGCTCAGCCTGCAGTTATTTTTTATGTTAAGCAATGACAGAGCGTCTAAGATTTTATTCAAAATATCAATTCATTCTAAACTAGTAATGATTTTATCTTTGACTTCAAGCAACAGTTTATGCTGCAAATGAATAAAAAAATCCTTTATCGCGTATGTTAGAGTCTCTGTAATTATACTGAATTCTGGTAGTATTTGACATCTGATTTGAATGCTGACTCACTGGAGAGGATTTACACAGTATTTGATTGTACACAAGTACCATGGTAATAATATGTTCATTATGTGTTTAATTTGAAAATAAGTATAATAGTGATAAGCCCATCAAAGTGTCATTTTGCCACTATTAAGTGGGATAATTCATATTGCCAGATGCTTAAATTATTATTCTTTTTTTCAATGCAACAGTTAATGTTATCTATATATACTAAAGGAAAAAGATTATAGATAAACCAAAAGATAGCTGTAAAATAAAACAACTATCGTCTGTTAGATCAGATAAAGGGAAGGTTTTTTTTTTTTTTTTTTTTAAATGTTGATCATTGCAGAATGAGATTTTGGTATCTTAATATTTTTAGAAGTTATTTTGCTACTTCTACATTCATTTGAAAATGAGTCATTTATAAATAAACTAATATTTATTGCATGGATTATGTTGAAATTGAAAATCTCTTGACAAATGGTTTTTATTAAAGAAAAATAACATTATTGAACAAATCTACATGTATTTTTTTTTTATGTTAGAGTTAAAAAAATATATTTTACATGGTTGATAAATAGGAATCATGAGATGTTTATTGAAAAGAAACCTTGAAATTAAGATTAGATATACCAATAATTATTCTAAACATATTCTAATCGTAATAACTTGTTACAAAATTGTTCAAAAAATATATATCACAAATAGACATATAAATAAAACAGACTTACCGGTACTAGTATAGATATCTATTGAAAGGGCCCACCACAACAACCAATAATGAACATTTGAATTCTGTTGGTGGGTGTATATATAGAGGAAGAGAATGGATCATGCTCATTGGTCCAAATCTGAGGTGTACATCCCAGTGTCGCATAATGTATACACATAGATATATCTATACACCAATAAAAATATATTAACACCAAACCAGAAACATATATTGATTCAGTGATGAGGGATTGCGTCTGTCATGTATAAGGTACCGGGTATATACATATATACACATATATAGGAAAACAGGCAGGCAGCCTGTTCAATTTGGGGGCTGGGGGTCGGGCACCGTTATAAGAGGAAGGGGGGGGGAGGGGGGCACAAACAGAACATGTATTGATACTGTGACCAGATGGACATACTTGTCACCAGTCACCCCAGGGATACTGAGTGGAAAACAGTCACGTCTTTTTGCGGTGAAGAGGGGTATACAGAGCATGTATTGATGATTGTAGAGCAAGTGAAGTGGGATGGATGTTTTAAAGAGAGCACTTGAACTAGATCTTTTTGTAGAAAATGACAATTGATATATGATAAGGCTGTGTATTAACCAAATAAATCAATAAGATACCATATTCAAGATGGCGATAAGTAATTTATTGGTCTTGTGCCAGAATATGGTTTATTGAAAAGCTTTCATTTTTAGCAATAAAAAAACTTGCATACAAATTTGGCTCAAATTATGAATATTAAGAGATTAATGAACATTAGATACTTTGGTACTGCCTTTTTTCATATCAAAGTTAAAACTTAAGGATACTTAATGTTGTTATGCTGCTGATCATCTTGGATTATATACTGTATATCAGGTTATTTTTACCCTGTGTAATTTTCGCCTTCTACACTTTCAAACAGTTTCGCCCCATCTTGAATTTGCCAACACACATTGTGTTTACTATGATATGATTTTAGACTTTGGAATTCGCCCAGTCTTAAATTCGCCCGCTGACAACGAGGGCGAAAGGGGCAAAAATAAAACGGGGGCGAATATATCCCTGTAAACAGTATTCTGTATCAAATTAAGTTTGCAAGTTTAAATATATACATTCCATGTATATATTTTGCTTGTAAAGTGTGTGAAAAGCTATGATATTCAAAACTGTAAATAAAGACTGGGGGTCAGTAGGTTAAATTGTGAGTTTTGTTTTGACATCACTAATGTTAACCATCATATGCATGAATCAAAGTTCTAGCTCACATTGAATGGTTTGAAGGTTGCGGCTGTTGCACTGGCTTTTCCATTAATTTGAAATTACCTTCCAGTTTCTCCACCCTTGATGTTTTTATGGTTTAGTCTTTGTAGTTGTTGTTTAAATTTGAAGAGCAATATGAAAACAATCAAACTGAACTAAAATAAGGATATGTCACAAATTTATTTTTCATGCTGTAGGAGCTAACACAGATACACTATCAGGGCAATTACAGCAGCAACTGCTATCCAACTTAACTGATTTTTCATCTTATTTCCATGAAATACATGTATTAAAGCAAATCCTACTGAAGTTAATCACAATCTTTATTCATGTTTTTTTAAATCAATTTAAGGCCATTTAAACTAGTATATATGTTATGACATTTGCAATGCATTTTAATCCATTTTCAACCTTGAAAAATGCATGTCTGCATCTAAAAAGGTCTATAAATCTTTTAATAATGGTTCAAACCCACTCAAAGTTGCTACATTTGTAAATTATTATATATTCTATCAAAGTATGCAAAGAAAAAATTACAAAGCGGGGTAAAAAATGTTAAAATGTGGTAATATGGTGTATGTACATGATAGCTTTATATGGTTTAGTCAGTTTTTCGTTGAATTCTGCGATTCCATCGAAAACATTTATTCAAATTGTTAAATATAATTGTAATTTCACATTCAATAACTTAAAATGTGCTGAAAAACATCTATAAATGAATAAAATAGCCAAAACCAATATTCACATTTCACTGATAATAAAGCCAATAATGGTAAAATAGCCCGGAATGCTCCTGATGATGTCATGCAACAATCGAAAGACCTTAAGGATTATCCCTGAAATTTTTTTTGTGATGTCATCTTTTGTTAAACCAAGCCCAGTAAATCTCATATTGTTCTGCACCCAGTCCAATAAGTTACATGTAGCTGGTCAATAAATTTCTACCTACTGGACAGCTATAGGTGACATTCTGGACAGCTGTAGGTAATTGAGATAAACACAAAAAGTATACAAGAAAAGAAAAAGGTATAAACACTGGTTTCTCCAATGTCATGGAAATTTATCTGAACTTTGCATGCACAGTTACAGAACACCCCGCCACTGAAATTTGCAGATCTCAATATGTAGAAAAACTTAAACAAAATCAAAAATAACCTATGCACAAATTAATTTGAAACGATTAATCCATTCAGTTGAATGTGTTTTCACTACAATCGTCCTTTTTTGTGTAAAATTGGTTCAGAAAAGGAGAGTCAAATTAAGATTATGTATTTGAAATGTTTATGCAAGTAAGATGCTCAACTTAATCTGCTATCATCATTTCCAAATTTACCTAAAATCATTGTTTGAAAGATAATCTTTTCAAAATTATAATCATCAAGATTTTGATACTACATACCGTAATCCGGTGAATATAATACGCAGTAGTGTACAATACGCACCCCCCCACTTTAGGCCTGAAAATGGTGAAAAAAGCTTGTTGGGATGTATAATACGCATCAAAAAAATTGACCAAACGGTAATCCCGAGTATCAACAAAGCAGTTATACCATGTATGCACGCTTGAAACTTCATCGCGGGATAACGCTACCGGAAATAAGAAAAACACAATATTTTCTTAGATACGATTTATTGTAACTAATACATCGCGGTAATATCTTTAATTCATAATCAATGTTTTAAATAGACCTAGCATTAAATATTCTACCATAAATAAAATCAACTACTTATATAATTGTTTAGTCATTACAATCCCTGTGAAGTGAAAAACGGATAATGTACAGGTATGGAGATAACGGACCTAATTAAATTCTTAAATGACTCCGATCAAAGTGATCAATTAGAGGCCTGAAACATAATAAAATATATGCACAAATAGTTGTGTTGTGTATAGTACACATAGCCTTAGGGGGGTGTCCGAGATACCCAAGGTGTCAAGTGTTAGCGGAGGGGGAGCACAACTGTTTCAATGGCTTCAATTAAAGGAATAGGTTATAGAATTATCTATATTCATAATTATTAATAACAGCTGTAATGGCGGCGTACATGGAGATAAAGAATAGGCAGTTCAAATCAATTTTTAAAGGCCATTTTGAAACAGTTTTTTTATTAACAGACTTAAAGTGTACATTTTCTTTAATTACATGCTATAGTAATGATTTCCTAAGGGTTAAATAATAATATATATGTGACAATGAAGGAATGTTACGATGTCCTGTCTGTGAACAGCATAGGTAATACGGCAGTATGATACCCCGTGCTTCAGCTAGGGAAAAATATGTCCAAATCCTATAGGGATGTATAATACGCACCCCTTTCTCACGGTAAAAAATGCTGGGAAAAAAGTGCGTATTATATTCACCGGATTACGGTATACAAACTACTTTAAAAAGTTTTTCTAGTATTATTCAAAGAAAAATATTCTAGTGGCTAGAAAAATTTACATGTGTGAGGCCAATATAATGTTTCTGTTTACACAGTTGTAGTATATTCATAACAATTATATTTATATATTTATAATGCTTTTAGAAACTTGACAAAAACGGGTTTATTTTCAAAGTTATTTAATAATTCAACAAATGAGAAAAGACCTCCTTTGATTTATGAGTTTGTTTTCTTGCTAATCTCAAGCATTCTAAAGGTCAGGTCTGTAACGTTGCTTGAAGAGGAATGCCCTTCCCCCTCCCCCCTTCCTGCTGCTAGGGTCTTTGACTGTTGTAGAACAGATGAGAGATCCTGGGCCCATACAGCCCACACAGTCAGGGGTCAAGAGGGGACAGACAGATGCCTGCTGCAGTCAGGGAGAACAAATGCATCACAGCAGAGCTCTGAATAAAATTCCTATTCATTTTGGACTGTTTTGAATAAGCTAGAGTTCAGAGCGGGTACTGACTTAGCTTCTGTTTACAACAAAAACATTCAGAGTCTTCCTACAGGTCATGGGGTTGTGTGGAGCAGGTAGAAATTGATTGGAAGAAGCTCACATTTCTTCATCCTGGTCAGATTTTGGCCATGATATGCACTTGCTTAACTTCTAGGCTGAAACCATACCTATGCCATTTTATCTATTTATTTACCAATGAATGTAATCCAACAATTCAGATGTCATTATTGTATATTTTATTATTTTTTTATTTTTAGGATTTTATTTCTTATGATAACAATATTTGTTATATTTTGCAATTACTTTGGCATTAGAAATTGCAAGGTAGCTTTGATTGCATTTTCCATGATACACCTAAGAAGATCATGGTAGTAGAGTGTGTGTATGAAGTAGTGATTTGGAGGTATATGGAGGAAGGGAGTATTAGGTTGGAATATTATACTGGCTGTTTGTGTAAAGCTAAATTCATATTGTTAGTTAGTATCAATAGTTCATTTGCACACTGCACACTACGGATACTGACTAGGTCAATGAATGTACTTACCGGGTTAAAGCTGAACACAACTCATTAAAGGCATTTTGCTATCCTTAAAACCCCCTGTAATAGCCACAAACCTCTTCAGGAGGCAAGGTGGTCAAGATCTACCTTACAAACTTTTAAATAAGATATTTTTAGATAGAGAATAAAAATCATAAATATTTTGGCTTTAAACTTTAACATTTTTCTGTATCTTTATTCAGAGCTCTTTGCCTAAAGAAGGTAAAAAAAGCATAGAAATGGCCATGACCATCCAGCCCTCTTAACAGTTAATTGTATTTTCTATAAAGTTCTCACCTTTGTCGACATGCATTTTGAATCTGTGTGTTACTCATATGCAATGTAATTATGAGATCATAAGCATTTATAAAGGTCAATGCATGATGCACAAAACAGAAAGTGCTGGTGTGAAGATTTACTGGATGCTGGAAAGAATAAGCTACTACTGAAAGGGAATGAGAGTGATTCTTCAGAGAAAAATTTAATAAAAACTGATTGCACGGTACAGTAATTTTAATTTTAAAGATTAAAAAGAGAATAAAACTTGTGCTTTTTCTGATGAGTTATCTCCCATAAGAGTTGTAAAGGAAAAATGATTTTTTAGAATTATTAACTTATTCTTGATTAAATGGATATAATATCAGGGTCCACCACATTAAACAATGTACTTTTCATACTTTTCGTTGAGTTTTTCTGATAACAGCATGATTGGCATCCATTTCTTGACAAATACTTTTCTATTCTCAACATAATTTGTGGTTCACCATGTGTGTCATACTGTCAAAAAAAAAGGAGGTTTCACCAAGATCTGAATGCAAATGAAAGAACCTTCAGATAAAAATAGGACATATATCCTGAAATGAGTTCTGGTTTTCAAATCTGGGTGAAAATCCGGATATTTAATTTTAACAAAATACTCCATCTCAAGTTACAGTGTAAACAGACAATAAATCTTCTCCTTCAGTGCTTCTAAACCTGCCTTATCGTAATCTCTACCCTACTAGTCTGTTTATTTTTAAGGTCACTTAAAAATATGTAAATCCATTCTGATCAATGACCTTCCATTGAGGTTGGTTGGCCATTATAACAATTGTTACCCCTTCAAATGAAATTTTATGAGAGTATAATGGAATCACCATATTTGTCCCTCTGAAGACGTGAGTAGACATCATTGAGACAAGGACCATCTCAAACGGTCCAGCATAAATAATGGACAGTAGGATGAAAAGCATTTCGGAGGATTTTGCTTTGACCTTAACCTACCGGTATGATAATTTACCAATTGGCATAGAGCTTTAATTCAAGCTCATTACCCCTTTCCTAAAGGCATTCTTTTGGTTTTATCAGAGCAAAATTAAATCAATGGGACATAGTCTAATATTGTTTGAAAGGGATCTGCTATGACCTTCATATTTGACCTTGAAAGACCTTGAAAATAAGTTTATGGTCACTGCACACACTTTACCAAATAGCTCTGTTTAAGTAAAGTATTAGCCAGATAGGGCTAAGAGGATAGTATATATGCTCTGAAAAACAATTTTGGTGTGTTGTGATATGACCTTGACCCTTGACCTAGAAACTTCATTTAAGGTCAATGCATATTTTTGATCAAAGGCACTCTGTGGGTGAAGTATAAGCCAAATTTGACCAAGGGGAGAGAATATATTATCCAGACAAGGATTTTCACATAATTCTGCTATGGCCTTGACCTTAGATTGAGAAACTTTGTTCAAGGTCACTGCACAACTTTTACCCAAAGGCACTCTGTGAAGTTTGAGCCAGATGAGGCTATTTAAGGGAGAGAAGAAATGCTCTGGACAAGTCATCACAGAAGGAGGGATGGGTGGAAGGACAGAGGGATGGACAGACCGATCACTATAGGTTGTTGGCAGAGCGGGGCCCTAAATATATTTGGAGCAGAACTTAGAAAACTTTATAAGGCTGAAATTTTTCTCAAAATATTTAATGCTCTTTATTCATGTTACAGACACAGCCCTGCAGTGCTATCTCAATAATGTTTGGACCATTTTCTACATTTTGCCAATATTTTTTACTTCATGGAGTTCGAGTGTATATATGTACTTGAATCACCATGTCTGTCTATCATTCTGTCAGTCTGTTCATCCATTTCTCTATGGTTTCATCCCACTTACTAGAAAGGCTCAGGGTATTTTCTCTGGTATTTATAAAAATGATAATTTTGTTCAGGATTCATATGTTGTTTTGCATTAACCAATTAAAATGTCTCTTGAAATAATTCACAACTATATCTTTAATCATTATTTTGAAAATGCATGGTATGATTAGTGATATTTGTTATGCACCATTCATAGCGTAGATTAACAGTTAGCAAGTGTGTTGACTTTTATCATAAGTGACCAACCAGCTATTGATGAAAATGCTTCACTGTCAGCATATCATAGGAATATCATGCATCATAAATGGCTGACCTCTATTGATTTTAATGTCAGAATGTCAAAGATCACTATTTTTACTGCTTTGTCCACTAATTGTATTTAAATTTAAAAGTTGACCATGAGGTCAAGATACTATAGTTTTTTTTTTAACAAAAATTTTTAAAACACTTCAAATATCAAATTTTTAAAAATGATGATTGTTGATGTTTTAGATTATAGTATCCATGCTGTCAGTTCCGGCCATTTTCTATCGACCTAAAGGTCGGGAAGAGGATTCGGACAATGCCAGGGAAAAGTTTCAGGTTCCGGAGAGTGACCATTTGACGTTCCTGAATGTGTATCAACAGTGGAAAAGAAATGGGTAAAAAAAAATATATTCATTAAAAGGGACCTAGACCTGATTTTAGATCAAAATTTTATTTTCTAGTTTTTATGTATAAAATGGGTTACTTGTGTATTCTGAATGATTGACTAAAATTAAGATGTTAGAAGTGACCTGTGTCAATCAAAATAAACTGATCCAGTGTGTTCATAAATAATATTATCAAGAAAAGAATGCACCCCTTCATTTAAACTTATACCAATACAGCACATGTGCAAACAAAAACAAGACTGGAGCTTTTTTTACAAAACGAAGAATTTAATGCAAACACAGTATCATGCTTGTAACTTGAGTTTGACTTTCATATTTGGACAAATCATTAAACATACCAATACATGTATTAAAGCAATATGAGCTGTATTTTTTAGAATTTTATTTTGCTGCAAAAACCTGCTAGTACGATAAGTCTGAATGTAACTTTAACTTTTATGATAAATAAGATTTGAAAACATCATTAATTTTTGTCAAAAGAAAGATTTCTCCTCAAAGGAATATATAGCAGATCAATTTTTGTACTCAGAGGACGACAATAATTCAATTTTGCTACAATTAAGGCTTCTTGACAGCTTTTTCCACGAAAATATAGCTTATAGAAATTTGAAAACCATCATATTTTTTGTCATTTTAAAAAAAAATAACATTTTTGTAAAAAAACAAATTCAACATGAAAATTGCAGCTCATATTGCTTTAATCATTCTATATGATAAAACGGAAAAATAAAATTTGACAATTTTCAGCTCAAATCATGTCTAACTCCCTTTAAACAATGAAATGCTTTCTTTGGTGATTCATGCAGGATATGAAGTTAGCACCACTGCAGAAAAATGTTAATAACTCGCATTACATAATCTGCTAATGCAGGTTAGGTAAATGTGTTTCTGCAATGATCACTACCTTCATAACCCGCATGAATCGCCAAAGAAGGCATTTTACTGTTTATATTTACATCTTTTTTAAGACAAATTAATGAAGTAATCAAAAAGAGTAACTGAAAGAAGTAACAAAATTAATGTTAATGTACATCAGTACGTTAAATAATAGAAATAGCTAGTTGTCATATGGGAATTGGGGTCTGACATCATCTTGATTATTTTGTACAGTCCATGATTTTTCTTAGGTTGCTGAAGGTTTTGACCAATTAATAAACTGGTTAGAACTGGATTATGTGTATTCAGTATTCTGAAGTCTATAGTCTGTCCAAAGATATTTTTGCTGCATATTTTCTTTAATTATTTGATATTCCTAAATACCTCTTGATTCAGTCAATGTTCATTCAATTGTACGATCCCAAGATTTTCCTTTTGAAATGCCCCCTCTAGCTTGTCAGGTTTCAATACACAGCTAAAAATAGAAAGTCTACAGGGATTTTGCATTGCATCAGCCATAATTAAGCCCGGATGATAACATTGAAAATTTGTGCAAGGTATTACTAGTGACTTCCAAATTGAGAAAAGATGTCAACATTCCTATCATGAATCTCCATCGGAAATCTGTTTTCGTTCCTGTGAATTTTTAAGAGGGAAAAATGATAATGTGTGAATGAAGTTATCTTGGAAATTTCCCCTTTAATTGATTTCCATTGCACTTCTTTCACAGGTATGAGTATTCATATAAAAAATCGTCCAAATGTGCAGCATAAATATCTTGGGACAGACTATAGTCATTTTCTCGAGAGCTATGAATCACAATTGGTTTTCTTAAGAAGTAGAGGAAAAATTACTTGGTAGATGTAAATGTATAATGTGTACTATGATCAGTTTATATTATTAATTAAAGTATAATTACAGTATGATATGTCCACTTTTAATTTTTTGTACAGGTATTCTGCCACCTGGTGCAACGAACACTTTATCCACATAAAGGCCATGAGAAAGGTAGGCAGATTTTGATGCAAGACATGTACAAAACAACGAAGTCAAGGTTAGATTATCTAAATCTACTTTGGTATACTGTCCTGATGCAAACCTTAAAAACCTTCCATATGTAACCAGTTCATATCGGTAGCAACCTCGGGATTATAAATAAGCATGATCTAATTACTGATATATATTTCCAAGAATTCTTTTACTGGCATTCCATACTGGTTTTGAAAAGGTATCCAGAAATTATGAACTTGGTCTGGTAGCCTTACTGTAAAAATGGGTTAATGTTATGACATTCATTCTTTAATAATAAACAAGTTAATGTAGTAGGTCCTTGGATATTCTTATCATCATTGCATCTTGAATATATTATTTTTCATTTGTCTCTGAGTTCTTTTTGTAGAGGGAAAATTATTCAGATAGACAGAGGAGCTGGGCTGCATTTTACAAAATAACTTATGACAAAGTCATTAATATTTTCACTCTCAATAAGTTGTCTTCAACCAGTAATTTTATGTACAAAACCATTTATGTCAAACTATTTTAAATATTGTTAGGATGTGTTTCTGGTATAAAATTAAAACATTTGATAGCCAATCAAAAATAAGCATTCATAGATTTGGTCATAAGTCATAAATTCTTTGGTAGAACTCAGCCATAGTATTGATTTAGAAAAGTGTTAAAAAGAAGCAGGTCTCTGTAGAGATAATTTTGTAAAAAGCTTTGTTATAGTTGATGAATGTTAGCCTTTCTGTAGGCCTCTGAATTTAAGGTGGTATTATTTTCTGTAGCTATGAAGTGTAAAATGCATGTAGGCTTCTAAATTAAAGGTGGTATGAGACACAAGGAGTATTAATGTGGATGAGAGTATGTGTGCATCATATCAAAACATAACTATTGTAATACCCCCAATAAGTTTCAAACTTATAACTGACATATTATTGTCTGATTCTTTTACCAAATGCTTGAACAACTGTATTTTGAAAGGAAAAATATATGGTTATAGTTTACTCAAGTTCCGAAAAAAAACTATGTAACAAAGAAGAGGTATTCCATTCCTCCTTTAAGGATATTATATTAAGGTGCATCACCCCTCCTTCTTTTGATGTACAAGTTTTGGTATTGATATGCATAAAGAAATATAAATTTCAGTAACAATTGAAAAGCACTCATTTACAGAGTAGTTTGGGCAAAAGTTTAGAGAAATCCCCATGTAAACTTGATAATGTAATCATTATTTCAAGTGAGAGTTATTTCCCTATCAGAGGGTCAATGTAACCTTAAATGATAAATATTCCTTTGTCTAGAAGCAAAAACAACTGTTTATCTTTATTCCCCAAACTTATCCGTATCATGTTGAAGGAAATTTTTCATAAAATTTATGACTTCTATAGGATTTAGGGTTCTTGTGCTATGTGCAGTATGTTGGGGTGGGGATATACATGTCTGTGTGTCTGTTAGTTTGTGCTTATGCATTTGTGTTCAAGATTAAAAGAAAACAATATAGCAACACAACTCATGTCAAGAAAGTATTCCGCATTTGGCGGTGCTTATGTATTGATTGGATTCAAATTTCAATCATACACTGTCTGTGAGGAAAAGTGTGTTTCCTGTGACCTTGTTATTGTCTGGTGTTGCTTGGTTTGTTACTTTTGACCTTCTTATTGTCTGATGTTGCTTAATTAAATTTGTTACCTTTGACCTTGTTATTTCTGATGTTGCTTAATTAAATTTGTTACCTTTGACCTTGTTATTTCTGATGTTGCTTGTGCAACAAGTCATCTTGTTATTGTCTGATATTGCTTGATATGTTACCTATGACCTTTTTATTGTCTTCCGTTGCTAAGTGAGTTACCTGTCTGATGTTTCTAGGTATGTTACCTGTGATCTTATTTTGTTCGATGTTGTTGTGTGTGTTACCTGTGACCTTGTTTTTGTCTGATGTTGTTTTAAGGGGTATTCTTTGACATTCTCTGATGTTGCTAGGTGTGTAACCTCTGACCTTTTCATTTTCAGGTGAGAGAAGTAAGGCAGCAACTTAAGGAAATCATGGACCAACAGAAAATGGAGCTTGTGTCGTGTGGCAATGAGTGGGATATCATCCGCAAGTGTATCTGCTCTGCTTACTTTCACCAGGCAGCCAGACTCAAGGTAATTTTAGTGGTTGCAGGTTACTAGGTTTAATTAGGCCGGGGTGTAAAAGGAAGGTTTTGTTGCAAGCATTTTAACGAATTTATAATTAAGTTATTCAAGGAAACATTTTCAGAATCAACTGCTACATCATTTCAATTGTTTTGCCTGGCATGACCATGATATTACCAGGTACTTTGAAATACTATATATCGGATTTTTTCCGCGTGTCACAAAATTTGGGAAAATGGGGGAAATTTGTAACATTTTTAAATTTGCGTCAGTCATTTTTTGCAATTTAAAAATTTTGTTATAGAAAATGATACAGGATATAATTTATGCGTATTCAATTATTTGCGATTAAAAAGAGATTGCGAAAAAAGCGAAAATTAGATCATCGCGAAAATTACCGGATATACGGTAAATTAAGATATTAATATTTATACAGGATATTTTATAACATATGGCATTGTGATAAAAAATTTTCTATTGAATTCCATTCCCAGGGTATTGGAGAATATGTCAATGTGAGGACAGGAATGCCCTGCCACCTCCACCCGACCAGTTCACTGTACGGCATGGGCTACAACCCTGACTACATTGTTTACCACGAACTGGTGATGACAGTCAAGGTAAGGAACTATTGTACAATGGTGACTACATTGTGTACCATTAACTCGTGATGACAGTCAAGGTAAGGAACTATCTCAATCAAAGACAGTTGCCATATCATATTAGACAGTCAATCATAACTCAACACAGAGAGTGTATGTAACCAATCAAAACTGATGGCAAACAGTGCATGAACCACCAATCAAAGCTTATAGCAAACAGTGTATGTAACCAATCAATTTTCAGGCACGTAGCATCGTTTTTCAAAGTGGAGGGGCCAGACTCATCCAAAAAATCTTGACAAGCATAAATTTTTTTTTTTGAATTTTCCAAAATCTTCAAAATCATAATCCGGGGGTGGGGGGTAATATAAAACTTCAATTTCACTCCTAATTTCCTTATTTTCATATCAATTTTTTACATACTCCCAACAAAGTGGGGGGGGGGGGGGCACCTCCATGATAATTTAATTGTTTATACGTAAATTTAAAAAAATTAATTGCTGCAAGAAAAGTGGGGGGACCTGGCCCCCCCTGATGCTACGTGCCGGATTCTTATGACAAACAGTGAATGTAACCAATCAAAGCTGATGACAAACATTGAATGTAACCAATCAAAGCTGATGACAAGCAGTGAATGTAACCAATCAAATTTGATGACAAACAGTGTATGTAACCAATCAAAGCTAATGACAAACATTGAATGTAACCAATCAAAGCTGATGACAAACAGTGTATGTAACCAATCAAAGCTTAATATGACAAACAGTGAATGTAACCAATCAGAGAAGAAAATAATAAAAAGGGATGCAAATTATTACTCTGGTGAGCAATATGGCAAAAGGCCTCTCTTTATTTACATTTAGAGTTGGTTTAAGGTGGTATGAAACACTTGTTCGATATTAATGTGGATAAAAGTATATTACAATCAAAATACTTCCATTGGTTTTGATTTTTCAAATTTTACCATATTTGACCAAATAATATGTTTGAAAATTTTTTAGACACTGTCAGGTAAAAAACATAGAAGCCCACACAGGATTCAAACTCTTGACTTACGTAGGTAACGCTCTAACTTATTGCGCTACGCCGTTAGGTAACAATTTAGGGAAAGCAAATATTTATAAAATTATACCTGATTTTATTGTTTATTTCGATAGGAAGTACGTCACAATATGGAGCCCTCCCATGCCAGCTTAAGCATATCTTTTTTACAC
Organism: Magallana gigas; assembly: GCF_963853765.1. NCBI lineage: Eukaryota > Metazoa > Mollusca > Bivalvia > Ostreida > Ostreidae > Magallana > Magallana gigas. Next base: position 48,472,075 of record NC_088855.1, read on the forward strand.
AGGTTTTGAATTCATTTTTCTTTTCATAGAGAACATTCAAAATTGTTGTAAAATCATTTCAATTTCATACATAATAAAAAGGTTGATACTTCAATTTCTATATCTGACCATTAAAATCCATCTCGTATATGAAATGTATTCTTTCACAGTTCATCTATTAAAATCATACTGATTAGAACAAAAACCCTGGAATGCACTAAAATGAGAAGTGATACATTTATCATAAAAATATTCATTTCAGAAGAAATAAAATTTTGTTATGCACTTAAGAAAATTGGTGCATTATTTAAATCAAAAATTTATTTAGATTTTTTTGGGATCACCTTGACAGATAAGGGCAATTTATTTTAATCTACAGGGTACAACGACCTCACTTGAATACACTTACTGCAATGTTTTATACCATTTTACAAGTGCATGTACCTTAAATGTATTAGACCATGAAATAAGAAAATATGAAGTCTAGAATGGTTTATGAAATAAGATCAAATAGAGCTGCATTGAATTTATAAAGTACAAAAAGTGTGTTCAAAAGTGACATCAACAAACTTTAAATAGATTTTAGATCAGAAACTTTAATGAAATTTTAAAAAGAACAGCAAAGTGCACATTTTATTTCCTAAAATGACGTTTTAGTCACAGACTAGGGATCTAACATGCATACCGGTAACTTTGAATACAAATGTTCAAATTCTTGAGAATTTGTCTAAAATTATATGAACTATGCATCAAACAGTCTGTTTTCAAAATTGTTTTCCTTACACAATTATTGCTTATGACCTGAAAATATGTCCTGACCTTGAGTTTTGGTCATTTTTGCAAGTTCAAGGTCACTAAAAAAAAAATGGTTACTATATTTTCGTAGCGGGCTATCTTTTGTGAGCTTCTCACATTAGGCCTAACAAAAAAATAGGTTTGTTTCCGCTTTCAGGCTGAAAAAAATTAGGGTCGCTAGGTCGGCTTTTGCTTTTTTTTTTTCCCTTTTTTCCCCTCTCCATCTGTTCAATTGTGCATATTAAACCATTTATCTACTAAACTCGGTAAGATTAAAAAAAATCCAAGTATTTGTTGTCATTGTTTAAATGATCTGATGAACTTTTTCCCCGGCTGGTGGGAACATTTCTCGAACTCAACTGGCACGACATGTGCTGCCATTTGTACATAACAAACATCTACGACTTAAATTTAGAGGACACAATAAATTTTTAAATCGCATAAAAAAGAAATTTTAACCAAAAAATGGATAAAAACGAAATTTTAACCCAAAAAACGGATAAAAACGGAAAGGACTATATATGGTTTGAGCCTAAAATGGCCCCCTAAAATGAACATTGTCATTTTACTGTAATTCTTTGTTTAATTTGTACAAATGCACATTTGAAGTTTTTTCATAATTTACATTTTGATTTTAGTGCCTACAATTAAAAAATATGACATCATAAAGTTTACCTTTTCCTGCCATTTTCTCATTTTTAGCATAAAACGACTTGGTTTGAAGCAGTTTTACTTTAAGGAAACATTGAGCGACTGCTTGAACAAACAAAATATTTTCACCAAAGATGTATCTTTCCAATACTTATAAGTGACAACAAGTTTGTTCTTGTTCAAAGAGTCGCTCTATATTTCCCATTGAAAAAAGATAAAAAAAATATGCCATTTTTTGATTGATTTTGATTGAATTATAAAAATAACATCACTTCTGACGTCATATACTGCCAGTGAGTGCATATAAATCAAATAAATAGATGAAAAACATATTTCATGTCAACTCTTTTATAAAATAACACTAAAAATTAATGTACATGAATCATTTAAAAAATAGCGAATTATGGGGGCCAAATTTGACTAATATCATATATAGTTCTTTACGAAAAAACCCGGAATTTTTTTTTGGGTCGGCGGGTTTAAGTTAGAGTCGGTCGGGAAAGGGGAAACAAACCTATTTTTTTTGTTAGGCCTTACCCTCAGCTTTTCTTGGTTTTCCTTTTTCTTTGCTTGGAAATTTTTTTTATAAATATTTTTAAATACAAACTCAAGGTTTTCAAAGATGGAAAGATGACTTTTAGCAAGTGTTTCAGGTTCATTGTCTGGACACTGTACATGTTCCATGAAGTCAGTACTACATGTACTTCAATGGAAATCATATCCCTGATTAGGCCCTTTAGTAACAAAGTTAACAAAAGATAATTTTGTTGGAAAGGTCAAAATGATTTACTCATCATCATTAAAGGTCATCTGCAAGTCATTTTCTAATTTAAACAATTATCTGGTGAGGGTTAGAAGCCTATATATTGAGTGATAATCTGCAAGTAGTTCTATTAATAGCAATAGTACATTATTTCCATATGGTGTGTATGCATGTATTTTTTTTTATCACATTTAGCTTACAATTCACAATCATTGTGTATACATGGTTCATTGGTCTTATATGTTTGGTTAGTAGTCCAAAGGTTGCTGGTTTGAGCCTTGCTGTGGTATGTCATGTCCCTGATCAAGACACTTTATCTTCATTGTCTTGGTCCAACCAGCTGCAATGGGTAACAGCCACTGCAATGGACTAGCATCTCATCCTGGGGGGGGGGGGGGTGTCAATGGCTCAATTTCATTTACCGGTAATTCACAGAAATCTAATACAAGCATCAACCTTATTAACTTGGAGAGTACATGTGTATTTTACTCTCTGTTTGTTTGCAGGAGTACATGCAGTGTGTGACGGCTGTGGACGGCCACTGGCTGGCTGAGTTAGGACCAATGTTCTACTCTATTAAAGACTCCACCAAGTCACGACAGGAGAGGAAGAAGATCGCGGAAGATGAGAAGAGTGCCATGGAGGACGAGATGAAGAGAGCCACGGACCTGATCAGGGCCCGCAAAGAAGAGCAAGAGAAGAAGGAGGCAGCTTATATTAAAAGGTACATAACACTTTTATATAATATTATAATGATTTTAAAGGGTCAATAATGAAACTTCACAAATGAGTCTACACATGATATTTTTGTTGCTAGGTGCCAATATTAGTTAAATGGCATCATGTCATAATTGATTGTTCTCTCCCATCTTTATCTCTGAACTAAAAATTAATAATAAATGTACCTTTTTGAAATAATAACAGAAAAAAATGCACTTGAAAGTCATTATCAACACATAAGGATGAAAAGCAGTTACTGTAAATTCCTAATCAAACGCGAGGAATTAATATCCGCGTAAAATTGCAAGAAGCTTGTCTCGCGTATTTAAAATCTCACTTTTAATTTTTGGACATATGTAAACTAGATGAAACTATGAATGATAAAATTTCAGCATTCGTGATTTTATGTTCTCGCGATTTGGTGGAAAACCATTCAATCGCGGAAATAAGTCCTCGCCTAAAATAAGGAATCTACAGTATGAGTTTGTTAAGAAAGGGCTTTTGAGTTGTTTTGTGCAAGATTTTTATTTGCTATTGCATTTGTTTGAGTTACTTATCTTCTTGTTGACAGTATTAATGTACAATAATCTGCCAGTATTAATGAACCTTATCAAATTTATATTTTGTGGACTATAAAATATTAATTATCTTTTGCAGAAGGGAAATAGCAACCCCAGGAAGAAGTGAACCTAGTACCCCCCGGAGAACCCCAGCCAAGTTTGGAATCTAGGTTAAAGAGGGTCAAACTAAGGACTACAATTAAAATTTCAGTACATTTCTGTTGATCAGAGTACTGATGCATGTGAAGATCTCCGGGATAAAGGACAACATTCCTATAACCAAATGGAATCTGCGAAGTGAACAGCATTCTCCATTCTTGGAGCAGTTAAAAAAAACATTCTGAAGACTATTTTCTCACATTTTACATGAACTTGTGTTGCAAAAGCAACATCCATCATTTCATTGATATGATAAAAAAATTAAAATCATGATTACCATGTTGGTCAATAAAAATATTAATGATGATTGAATGATTTCATTTGACATATAATATAAAATATTGATGCTTACAAAAAGACTAGTTAAATTATAAAAATTTGAATCTATCATGTCCTGTGACTTTTTTTTATGACAGTAAATCACCATTTGGACATCTAATTGCATTGATAAATTCTTTATATCAACACTTATTTCTTTATCCAACTTCGTAGCATAGTGGTGATGGCATCAAACTGATAACCTGCAGATTCTGAGTTTAAATACAACTGGGAAATGTTTGTATTGCACAGAGGAGTCTTAGATTAGGGTTTAGACTTCAAAAGCCCACTTCCACGCTTTCTTTTACACTTTTTTGTACACTTCACGTCATGAAGCTTATATAAATTAAAAAATTTAATACATGATATTAGTCTTACTATGATGTTTATTGATGATGTAATCAGCTCCTTCCTCAAACTGTCAACAGGGGCTGATTTAAATCAAACCAATTTACAATTTTAGGTAAGAAAAAAACCTGAACCTGGTTATCATAAAGGATAGAATCCCTTTATTTAAAACTTGCTAAAAAGATTTGATTTCTTATAGTTCAATTAATAAAATTGGTACAGTCAAAATACCAGTCTTATAGTATTGATTTTACACAAATAGTTATTGAATTTGACAGACCTTAAGCAAGTTATCCACTTATACACAACAGAAAACACTAACAAAGATTAGCTGCTGTCTCTAACACAACATATTACAAGCACAAACATCTGCAGAAAAAGCCTGTTATCTGGGAGACTTCCTCAGGGTGTCACTTGGTGAAGGATCTGGCATGTCTTCCCCGGTCAGAATTGTCCCTAGGGCCACGGAAATCACCCATAAACCTAAAACACATCACATTGATACTGCATCTCAAAACAACAGAAATCAAGGCTTAACAATTTATCTTGATATTAATGTGTGGTGTTGTTCAATTTTGAGACATTCTAAATAGAATTGTATGATTGGCAAAATAAATACATGTACCATAAAATACCAATGTTATTAACATTGAATTTATTCATTAAGTTAAAGACTTTAATAAATCATCCCCATAAATGATTTTTAAAGGTATGTAACGGGTTTGAAATAAACATACATATCATAATGTATTTTAATGGTTTAAACTGCTCAAGGGTTCTTTCTACATCCTTAAGGTTAAGACAATCAAGCATAACCCATTACGTGCCCCATATTTTATGTACCCATAACAGTGGATCTACAGTGTACATGTTGGAGATGAAACCTACCTTCCTGCTTGTTGGTTGTTGTCTCTAGGGTGATACAAATTGCTTCCATCTTGTCCCCCAAAACGGAAGTCCCGTCCTGTGTTCATCGGTCTCTCTGCTGATACAGGGTGAAGGCTACTACAACGAAAAATTATACTCTACGTAAGTCAGGCTTCTAGGCTATGAGGCCATAAAACATAGATGTGTTAACTTTTGATCACAGTCTTACTTTAACATAAAAATATCAATAGTGGAAAAGTGAGCCTAAGATTACTATGAGCTTTAGTAATTCATGGCTCCCATGGTTGATTTGTTTCTGTGTTATAGGTCTATATTCCTACTTACACCCTGCCGAAGCTCTCGAAGCTTTGGTTGGGCCGGCTGTTGATGTAATCTCCTCCCCTGTTTCCACCGCTAGTGCTGATGGCATTCACTCCCCCTCCACCTACTACAAGTTAACATTAACATGTAGGAAACAGTAGATTGTAAGAATTACCTTCTTAAAAGTTAACAAGCAACAATGGACCATCAATTAGATAAACAGTTGTCATCTATTAGTGCATGACTACTACAGTACATGTGGGATTGACACATATATATTAGATTGTAAAAATAACATCAATCATAATCGAATGTATGTTTCTAAGGTTACATGGAATACTGTTTTTTTCCCATACATCAGACCCTTTTTCATAACTGCAAAGAAAATATATTTAATGCTAAATGATGAGAATGATATCACTTGTATTGTTATAGAAGCCAAAACGGTTTGGAGGTTAGTGGTTCAAAATGACATCTAAATGACTTTAGCTTTTTCCTTACTGTAAATATTATTGGATTCGCGTCTGGCATAATTTCCCGGAGGGGTGAAAAAACTGTTTCTACCCCTGTTTCCACGGTTACTTCCCCTGTCAAAGGAACCACCTCTTCCTCTTCCTGTGTTTCTGGTACCATCCTAAAGAAATAACCATATTCTAAATTGAAAGCAGTGGTCTAAAAATGCACCTTTGCAAGTCAAGGGTTTGACATCTAAAGTCTACTCTACTTTAAAGTATAAACTCTTTGCTTGAAAAGATGATGTAATGATTTGGACAAACTTCAAGCATCCTATCTTTTAAGTACTCAATGTTTTAGGAAGATATTTCAAGACTATCTACTGAAAATTCAATCCTGAATAGTTAAGGATATCAATATTTTTAGAACTTGTAACCAAATAATGGATCACATCCTATGCAGATTCAAGTAAATGTGTTTTACCCTCTGTATGAGAGAATCCACCCTTCTGATTGGTAACACAGCATTGGAGTTGATCTCGTTTTGACCTTTCTCCAGCTTCATGAAGTCATCTACGTGCATGGATGGGGGCCGGCTTGTGTTGGGAGTCCTAGTCCGGAAGGAGTCCATCCTACCACCCCCTCCCATCATCCCCCGGGCGATCCCTCGACCTCTCATTGGGGCCACTAAGGGGTACATGAAATACATTACTCCATTAGGACTTGAAAAGTAACCAAAAATAAAAAATTTGAATATTTTAAACCCAAAAATCTAAATCTCACCAAATGGTCTCTTTGCACCTCTGCCTCTGTAAATACTGATTTCTTGTGATTTTCTTCTGTCCCTACAAAAAAATATATACCTGTTACTTAAGTAAACATATTGAACAAACGCACAGGGTATAAAGGTTAATATATTACTTAGTTTGTATATCTCTTTCTTACTCTTTCTTCTTTATTACTTCTTTTTACACATCTTTTTCTTTCCCTATCTTGTTAATAACTTTACTTTTCTACTCCTCTCCCTCTCTTTATCATGTTTTTTTTTTTTTTACATCTTGCCCTTACCCTATCTTGTTAATAACTCTACTTTTCTACTCCTCACCCTATCTTTATCATGTTCTGTTTTTTTTACATCTTGCCCTTACCCTATCTTGATGCGTCTGGGTTTGGTGACCTCCACCTGTGACGTGATGACCGTCTTTTTGAGCTCTTCCTCCAGGTTGAACTCTGGGCAGTACCTCCTACACATGTCCTGCATGTCGGCCATAGTCAGGTCCGGCTCTATGTCTGCCACATCTAGCGAGGGATTGGACAGCCAGTACTCGGGGTTCAGTCGGTCGTCCTCCACCTCTGTCACCACGTACACTGCCCGCTTACTGTACAGGTAAGCCAGTGACTCCTGCACAGGTGGGGGCTCCATCAACACTGCAAGGAAACCAGGGGTCAATGTTTAAATGGTATCACAAAGAGAGCAGAAAGATAGTTTGACCTTGAACTTGCTCAAATGACCCTTGGTCAAAATCAAGATGCACCCTCACTCAGGTCATAAGCAATCTTTGTTTGAAGTAAAAACTTCCAATGTTTCTCCATAAGAAAGATTTGGACCATACACCACTGCACAGACAGACATACAGGCAAGGTGATTCCTATACATCCCGCAAACTTTGTTTGCAGGGGGTATAAAAATCTTTAAAAATAGACAATCCATCAAGAAAGCGGTATATGAAAATAATATGTATATTAGTACCTTTTTTCTCCTTTGCTTCTGGTTCCCTCAACATCTTCATCAGTCCTGTCATACTTTCATACAAACTCTCCAGTGTCTCCTCATCTTCTGCACTCTCCTGTCACCAACAAACAAACAAACATGTCATCTAAAGGATTTGATGGTTTTTCATTTTTCATCATTTACTTCATTCCTATAGACTGTATTCTATTGGTAATGATTCCTCTGTAATATTTGTGGGTGACTTTCCTACCTCCACAAGTTTCTCCAGGTCCAGCAATGGGTGGTTCTCCATGCTCGGGTTCCAGGACAGGACCTCTTGGAGCTCCTGTTGAGAGAGGGTGTAGGTCCGAGGGGGAGTCAGCGTCTCGTCCAGCGGCTGTTTCACTGTCATCAGCAAACGCAGGAATTCCAACAGTGTGGAGAGAGTGGACAGACAGTCGGAGCTGTCCTTGCTAAAGGTTGTGTTGATCCGCACCATCAGACGACCAATGGCTGTCGTCTTCTGCTCCAACACACTGAAGGAATGTTAAACAAAATTATTAATATTACATCCACAATGAATTGCACTTGTACAGTTTGTATTACATGCATTACATACTCATTATCTACCTTGTAGCATGCATTCTACAGAATGATACAGGTTTCATTCATAATAAATTCCACATCCATAATTTGTATTATATGCTGTACCTATTATCACCTTGTAAATTGCATTATACCTTGAGCTCCAGTAGAGAGTACATACATACCTCTTCAAGTAGTAAAATCCATAGTCATGGTCTGTCAACATGACCAGGGTGCGGACACAGGGCAAAATGGAGGCGTAGCTGTGGTCAGCACTGCCCATGTGATCCAGCAGGGCGGTGGTGATCTGGGTCATGTAGTTACCATTGGGCAGGGCATAGGCAATCTATGACATCAATGGATGATCAATGCTCACGTTAACATTGTGTTAACATACAAAAATGTACATAATGCAATTATATATTAGCTGCAGCTATAGTTTTACCTGGTCTTGAATAGAAATGTTTTCTCCCATAACAAGAGCAACCTCAGGGTCACACAAACTCTGGATGATGGACTACAATAAAAAGCCATGTCAAGGTAGAGTTCAAAACATCTTCAATTCTTTAAAAATAACAAAAGTGACAGTTGTAGAATACAAACTTACCACAATACACTCCTGACTGTTCACATGAGGGTTTGTCTCACACACAGTGTTGAGGATCTCCAACATCTGAGGCAAGAGGTCTCCATACTTTGATGTATCTGAATCCACACTACAGTGACAGAAATACATGTATGTGTAGAGCAAAGAATTTCTTACAATAAATGTTGAATGCTTTAACCGTTAATTGTATGTCAGCATACCTATTCTGGGTCATCAGCTGCAGGGCTGCACATTTCACTGAAGGCTGAGATAAAACATAGGCAAGTAGATTTAGCATTTTGCTGGCATAAGGGGAGGCAATTCTCTCCATCTTTTCCTCAGTAGTCTCCCCTTCATCCTTTTTTTCTGGGGGTCGTCTCAATGTGGCAAAACTCATCACAACCATGTCCAATATACACCTGAAACATAAAGTATGGAAAATTTAATGAATTTTTCAAACATACATTACATCTCATTTCAAAGTGTTTCTAATATATTTAGATACATGTACATGTATGAAAGAACTCTCAGCCTACCTAGCCACCATTATAGCACTGGCTGCCGATAGATCAGAGAGCTGCCAGCAGACTCTGCGTAGAACAAGTTGTAATGGCTGACAGGTGGATGTGGCCAGAATCTGGATCATTTCCTGGACCTGCTGACTCAGACAGTGAAGGTGGATGCTCCACAGCTTCCTGTTGTTGACCGTTGCACTCACTTCCTCCTCTGTCAGAGACTGTAACAAGATTCTTTTCAATTACCAGTATCCTGTCAGAGACTGTACAGAACGTGACCAAGATCATTTCAATTATCCTCTTGTCAATCTAAAAACTTTCATATCTGACTATGTTTAGAAAATAGGTATTAAATATAAGCTGTATTTACAGTAATCCACCAAATATAATTTGCACTTTATTTCCAGGATTTTTTACTTTGAGAAAGAGGTGCGTATTAAACATCCTTATAGGATTTTGACACATTCTTTTCCGAGGCAAAGCACAGGATTTCACACTACCGTATTACCTGTGCTGACCACCGACAGAGCCGATACCCACCATACATCATATCATTACTTCATTATCACATTAATATTATCATTTAACCCTTCAGAAAACGCTTAACACCTTGGTTATCTCTGCTTTCTTAATACTGTTTGGTAAATTTTTTGGATGCATATTATACATCCAACTTGCTTTTTTTCACCCCTTTAAGACCCAAAGTGGGGGTTGCTTATAAAACATAATTGCATATTATATTCACCGGATAACGGTAACAGTCTAAGATGTACATTTAGCTGATTGTACTCTGACTTCTTCCTTTTCCCCTTACCTCTCTTGTCTGTATGGGGAGGGGCAGAGGTAACATCTCGGATAGGATCAACAATCCACTCAGGTACGTGTAGGGGGCCTTTGTTGTGTACTTAATCAACTCCTTCAGGGTCTTTGTCCATAAACTCTCACTTAAGGCTGAAAAAAACATCCGAATGAAACCCTCAAATGCCCGTGTATCAAAACTTTCATATTAACATTTTAATCAATTATTTCTTAAAACAGATTTCTGTAAACGTAATCGCTTTGTTTACCTTCATCTGTCTCTGCCTGGGTCGGTAGAGGCTGTGTGTAGGCCAACAGGGTATCCAGGATCATCTTCTGTATCTAGTTAGAGGAAATAGTGGGACATGATTAATGTCTATTTTACTGCACCAACATAGATAATAATGATCTGTTGGATTGAATGAACATACCTCCTGAAGTTCCTCCATGTGATTAGAAGACAATGGAACAGAACACAGAACTGTGTGTAACTCAAACAGGACAGGTAAACCAGTCAGGTCCTTAAACTACAACACAAAATACACCTGTATTAATTCACACAGTGTAACTCATACAGGACAGGTAAACCGGTCAGGTCCTTAAACTACAACACAAGATACACATGTATTAATTCACACAGTGTAACTCATACAAGACAGGTAAACCGGTCAGGTCCTTAAAGGGACTTGGACACAATTTGACTTAAAATTTTCAAATTTTGTTTTTCCATTTTCAATGTTTATACTGATAAATATAGAAGTTTATAATGCTATGTCAAAATTTCAAAGTCAAATATCAAGTTATAAGCAAAGATACAGAGTTCATAATTCTTTGTTTTGTAAACAAAGCTCGAATATTGTCATTTTTACATATGTGTTGTATTTGTGAAAGTTTCAATCAAATGTATCTTTCTTTTGTTGATAATAGTATTTTTGAAGTTATTGAGTAAGTTTAAAATGTGTTTTACATGTCATTTTGTCTAAGAAATGGTAATTCTCTACATTACATTTTTTGTTAACAACTATAAGACTCGAGCTTTGTTTACATAACAATCAATTTTTACCTCTGTATCTCACTTGTATCTTGACTTTAACATTCAATATTTTGGTCAATCATTTAAAATGCACCAGTAAACCATTCTATACATTAAAAATGAAAATAAAATTTTTGATCTCAAATCGTGTCCAAGTCTCTTTAAACTACAACACAAAACAACTGTGTTAAGAGACAAAGCATACTTTTATTAATACATGTCAAACCTTTTTTAAAATTATCTCATGTAGTAATACTCCCATTAATAACACCCTGACACTTGATAAATACCATACTTTCAACTAAGCATACTCATTTTTAATGTAAAAAATTATGACATTTGGTTTGTGATTTCAAGAGGATAAGAGACAAAACAAGAGGCCCATGGGCCACATCGCTCACCTGAACAACAGTTCCTTGTAACATTCTATTTCCTAGCATATGTTATTTTTATTTTAAAACTTTGAACCCCTTTCTGGGGCCCCAGTATTGGTCCGGGGTTTATGGTTGGCTTTAACAACTACACTAGTTGAGGACCCTTGCATTGTAATCTCATAAACTGTAGCATTGTAGTTCTCAAGAAGAAAATTTTTAAACATTTTCGATATATATTTCTATGTTAAACTTTGAACCCCACTTGAGGCCTCAGTATTGGTCTGGGGGTCTTGGGGCCCCAGTATTAGTTCGGGGGTCACGGTTTTACCAATTTAGAATCTACAATAGCCAATGATGCTTGCATCTCACAAACTGTTGCAATGTAGTTCTTGAGAAGAAGATTTTTAAACATGTTCCCTATATATTTCTATGTTAATTTTGAACCCCTTCTTGGGCCCCAATATTAGTCTGGGGGTCACGGCTTCCACAATTTAGAAAGTTTACAATTTGAGAATGCTTGCATAGTAATCTCACAAATTGAAGCATTGTAGTTCTCCTCCATTAGATTTTTAAACATGTTCCCTCCTATCTTTTTATGTGAAACATTGAACCCCTTCTCCTGGAGCCCCAGTATTAGATCGCTTCTATAATTTAAATTTTTCATTATTTGAGGATCCAAGTAAAGTAATCTCACAAAGAATGACATTGTAGTTCTCGAGAAGATTTTTTTAAAACATGTTTCCTATCTATTTCTATGTTAAACTTTGAACCCTTCTTGATGCCCCAGTATTAGTCCAGGGGTCATGATTTTAACACTTTAGAATCTACAATTGCCAAGGATGTATGCATAGTAATATCCCAAACTGTTGCAATGTAGTTCTTGAGAAGAAGATTTTTAAACATTTTTCTTATATATGTTAAACTTTGAACCTCGCCTGGGGGCCCAGTTTTTGCCAGGGGGTCACAATTTTAACAATTTAGAATCTTAATTATACATACAAGCTTATGTATCAATATTGGCAATTTTGGTGCTGTGGTTCTTGAGAAGAAGATTTTAAAACATTTATCATATTTATTTCCATGTTAATCTTTGAACCCCGTTTGGAGCCCCAGATTTAGTACGGGGGTCATGATTTTTACAATTTAAAATCTTCACTATATATACAAGCTTTTGTGTAAATATTGGCATTTCTGGTGCAGTGGTTCTTGAGAAGAAGATTTTTAAACATTTTTCCAATGTATTTCCATGTTAAATTTTGAACCCCGCCTGGGGCCCCAGTTTTGGTCCGGGGGTCATGATTTTTACAATTTAGAATATTCACTATATATTCAAGCTTTTGTGTAAATATTGGCATTTCTGGTGCAGTGGTTCTTGAGAAGAAGATTTTTAAACATTTTGCCAATGTATTTCCATGTTAAATTTTGAACCCCGCCTGGGGCCCCAGTTTTGGTCCGGGGGTCACTATTTTTACAATTTAGAATATTCACTATATATACAAGCTTTTGTGTAAATATTGGCATTTCTGGTGCAGTGGTTCTTGAGAAGAAGATTTTTAAACATTTTTCCAATGTATTTCCATGTTAAATTTTGAACCCCGCCTGGGGCCCCAGTTTTGGTCCGGGGGTCACTATTTTTACAATTTAGAATCTTCACTATATATACAAGCTTTTGTGTAAATATTGGCATTTCTGGTGCAGTGGTTCTTGAGAAGAAGATTTTTAAACATTTTTCCAATGTATTTCTATGTTAAATTTTGAACCCCGCCTGGGGCCCCAGTTTTGGTCCGGGGGTCACGATTTTTACAATTTAGAATATTCACTATATATACAAGCTTTTGTGTAAATATTGGCATTTCTGGTGCAGTGGTTCTTGAGAAGAAGATTTTTAAAGACATGCACCCTATTTTCACTGTTTCGTAATTATCTCCCCTTTAAAAAGGGTTGAACCCTTTATTTTAACAATTTAGAATCCCCTTTTCATAAGGATGCTTTGTACCAAGTTTGGTTAAATTTGGCCCAGAGGTTTTTGAGAAGAAGTCAAAAATGTGAAAAGTTTACAGACGGACGGACAGACGGACGGACGGACGGACGACGGACAACGGGTGATCAGAAAAGCTCACTTGAACCTTCGGTTCAGGTGAGCTAAAAAACCCTTTCTTTATTACCTGTGTGGCCCTGGCCTTGATGAGATACTGTAGGGTGTGTTGTACAATTTCTAGGGTGGGCTTCACCACAGACAGGTGGTAAGTGATCTGCTCCGAGCTCTGGATGATTCCTCTCTGCCAGGGACGTAGCAGGATCTCAGACACTTTCTGTAACAGGAAGCAATAACTTTATACATTCCTTCATCACAGGCATCAAAGCAATTTTTCATTCCAGATTTATACACTTTTGGCAGCACTCATCCCCTCTGCTGATACATCTGTGTTGAAAAACCCAGTGTCTTACCTGTAATATTGTTGTACAGATACTGAGGCAATCCAGGCCATACATTTCAACCAAGGCATACTTATACTTCAGCTCCTCTGATACTTCTATTAACAAAAGTAAAAACAAACCTTAAGAGATTTCCAACAAATATCTTACATTTCATTAATCTGACAGAGAAATTTATCAAAAAAATGTCTATTTATGTCATATGTTGGACTAACCATCTGGGTAGGGATTTTCTGGGGCTATAGAAATATAGCGCAGGGTCCTCATGGTTGTGATGAGGCTCCGAGGGACTTTCTGGAGGTCCTCGGTGTACTGTTTGAGGTGACCTACAACTGCTGCCACGCCATCTTGTGTCAAATCAGTGACAGTTTTAAAGGGAAGCAACCACTCCTGCATCTCTAACAATTTGCTACTGAAATCTGGAATGACAAATTTATGTAAGTTATTATTTACATGTAAAATCTTGTTTTATATAACTTCTAAATCTTGTAACGTGGGTCGAAACAAATGTACATTTTTCACATAAATTGTTTTATAAGTATTTCAAGCTATCTCTACAGACACTGTAAAACATTCTTCAGCTAGTTACGCTGACATAGTAACTCTACTCCTACTGACAGGAGCTAGCCTTACCCTCCTCACTCAGGGCCACCAGTCTGGGTCCGTAGGTCTCCATCAACCCCATGTTAGTGGAGTGTCTGATGATCATCAGCAACAGAGACATGGTGTACGCCACCACAACGGACTTCTTTCTCTTGTCCTTGTCATCTTCACCTGTAACCAATAAATTACAAGTCCATGAACTGGGATGTATTTCCTCATAAAATCAATAGAGGCAGTGACAATAATAAACATGACCACAAGAGACCCAAAATTCAATAATCCCTAATAGCTTTCCCCTTCCCTCATATTACAGTAACCCATCCATTACCTTTCTTTGACTCCTCTCACTCACATCCATGTCAAGAAGAGATATTAATATAAATTGTTGAGCTAGTTTTATGAATTGTTGAAAATAAATATAGTTAAGTTAACTTACCTTTCTTTTCCACCAGCTGCAGGAGAGTCTCCAGATTGGTGTCCATGCTGACAACCTGTATCACGGTCTGCCGACCCTGGGGGGTCGTAGTGATCGTGTACAGCTCATGGAGCGTTGGGATGATGTCAGAGTTTTCCTGTTTCTCTGGGGCTAGAGAGTTAAAGTGTTCGATTCAATCATCAAATTGATCCATTCATTTACTTTATATATTAGACAGGAATAACCACTAATTGTAATATGGAACAAGCACATCTTGGAATAGAGAAAAGTTTTCAAGGAAAAATATCTCAGTTTTCATTGAGGTCATATTGATCTGATTTTGACTGAAAAACACTGTTTTTAGCAAAAACATTTTTGTAGATTTTGGTAAAAACATGTAAATGTTTTGAAAAACTTTTTTTATTGCTTCTAGACAAAAATGAAATCAATACACATGTGCATGTACCTCTGTTCAGAAAATTGCGGATGACGTCAATACACTGCAGAGTTTTAAGATAGGCCACCATCTCCACCCCCAGGTGCTGTATCGGGTTCTCTTCTCCATCGTCCTGTCCATCATCCTGTCAATCAAAGTCAATCATATCATTCCACTAATCAAAAGTTTCAAAACATTTCCATTAAGCAATGGAAAGTTAATCTAAGATATCATGTCAGTGATTGTAAAAACAAAATACATGTACATCATCCTTCTTTTATACAAAACGACATATAATCAACATATAATATGTCATTTGATTTCATTTTGACTGTATGCCAACATGGTGATGTCAATAAACCATTGAATTGAATTGAATATAATAAGGTCAAATATGTCCTCAATTTATATTCATACAATTCATATGTCAATTTATTTAATCAAATTCCAACAAACCAACAGCATATAAAAGTACTTATATTAAGTATTTGGCATTGATAAGAAAAATATAGTTTTAGTGTCAAAGACAAGAAAAATTAATAGGATGGATTAGATGAGATGTGGCAGAAGTGGTAATCCAGAAGTGTGTACAAAAACAGGTTGTTCAAAGCCACTTCTCACAAAGCAGTGATTTCACGTACATATACCTGTAACAGACACTTGATGATGCCGTTTGTTACATCCTTCCTGGAGAAGAGGAACCTCAGGCCGTGGAGAGTCTGGAGCAGGGACCGAATCAGGTCCTGGACGGCCGCAAATAACTGTGGGTGACCAAAGGTTAGGGGGCTAGACAGCAGGTAAAACACGCATTCTAGGGTCCCACTGGAACACATGTATGAAGAGCACAAGCAATCCATTAAAAATCTGACTTTGATCTGTTCCCATAATTTTATGTGGCAAAATTGAAGGAACAATAGCCTTGTTTTAATCAGATTGGAGCATATGCCATTAATAACAAAGCTAAATTAACTCATTACATAGAGATAACAGATGTAAACATTGTACAAGTAGTTTCTTAGTTCTACAGTAGTCTTAAATCAAAGAAATCATATCTAAAATCTATGTATGAAACTGAGTATAATTTCAATTTATTCATTTCCCTTTCTGGATAGAAGTCCCTTAGATACTGACCAAGATTTCACTGTGTGATACAGTCCAGGGTAGGGGTCTATTGCAGGAGGTTTCTTGGAATACATGGCTTTTCCTGGCAAACTTCTACTAGACTGAGCCTTCAAAATGACCCCCCAAAAAATACATTTAAATTGAAAAAATAATTCTACATCAATTTTCAATCTTAAAATACATGTAATTTGAAGATCACCCATCATGCATATCATATGTTATACAGGTAACTCTCGATGGCTCGAACTTCGATCGCTCGAAGTTCTTGATCTCTCGAAGTGACTTTAGGGTCCAAATTTTTTGTCCTATATAACTAAGCAAATTTACTCTTGATTTCTTGAACTCTTGATCTCTCGAAACCCTTGATCCCTCGAAATCAAACTGCAGTCCCGTTGTTCATAATCTATAGTTTCTTACTCTCTATACATCTAAGTCACGTGTATTTCCAAGCGCTATACCTAATTAACACCTACTTGCCACCAGGCGTTAGATGCGAGACCCGTGTCAAGGGTTGTTTTTTCAGGCGACACTTGTCATGCAAGGTGATAATTGTTTGATGACTGCCCATACCGATACCTAATCTATAATCAACACCAACCGTTTTACGATAATTTGGAGACGCAATGAAAATGAGAAATTAATTGAGACGAAACAATAATATTGAGCCATGGTCAAATTTTAGAATTATAAAACTGTAAAAATTATGCTTATCAGCACCATTGTCATTATAATTATTGCTGAACAACTTCCTACAGCTGGTGAAGGACTCGTACAGTGGGAACAATGGGTGATACTCAGTTACCACATGAAATGTCGATCGTCTCGCAGTAGAGTGGTACTGAGCAATCTGGTCTTAATGTGATGCATAAAATAAGTAATTATTATGAATTTATTCAATAGTTGTTTGTATTTAGTTTAAAAAACATCAAGTTCTGTATATTTTAGTGGAAAGAAAACGTTGTTTAAGCACGTGCGTAAGGTTAGCACTAAATAAATGGCTTAATCATGACATCTGGTAAGACTAATTTTAAAACCCGTCGGTCAACCCGGAAAATTCTGAACTCTTGAAAACTCGAACTCTTGAAACCTCAAACTTTTTCCTCGGTCCCATGGACTTCGAGCTATCGAGAGTTACCTGTATTCCTGCCATTAACAATTATAGCTGCTTACAATGATGTATGGTGCTATCCTGAAGAGCTTGGTGGCCTCTTTAATGTAGGAGATAATACTATCCACAGTGACCTCACTGATGACCGACATTGGCGCCATCTCCTGGTCGGTGGATGTGTCAGGACGCTCCTCTTGTTTCCCTCCCTTGGAAGCTGCTTCCATCAAACTGCAAAATCATTCAGATAAAATATGGTTAATCTATAAAGATCTAGTGCATGTAGTTTTCTTTTAACATTAACTACCCAGTCACAAAACAAACCTTTTCACTTCTGTGTTCAACTTCCAGAGAACTTCATATGCATTGATCTTCTTTACTAATGCTTTCAAGGCCACAATTACTCTTATGTTCTGGGAAAAATACAGGTAATAATTAGCTGTAGTAATGTTTTGTAGCTGTAACTCTTTCAAAGACACTTCCCCTTAATTAATAAATTACCTGTTTTCCGAGCATCAAGGTAAGAATTCGTTGGAAACAAGTGTCCTTTTCACCCACTGCTTTGTTGAGCTGCTTGACATGCCTCCCCAAAAGCCACTGTATGCCATCCACAAAGAATGTGGTCTGGTCCAAGCTCCTCACAATTTGTAATTTCAGTGAGAAAGACATGTATGGAGATTCCATCAAAGACAGCAATTTAGTCTGCACATCTTTTTCCTACAAAAAAAAATGAATTCAATCCATGATGCATATCAACTAATTGTAGTAGCAAATATTTATCTTTTAAAGCAGAGTCTGGAACAAATGTTCTTAGTCTCCACATCTGGATCTATAAACAATGTCTGACCAGGGCCTGGATACATATATCTGGATCACAGGTACACAGAGCTCCAGCCAGCGTGGTGCCCATCTTAAGATGGCGGATTTTGAATGCACTCTCTGGCTGATTCATAGCCTTCTCTTCATCCAGTCCCTCCAGCGCCCAGTCAATGATGGTATCCAGGACATCTACAAGGAGAATATAATATTACCATTGTTATCCAGCTGTTCCATTATCTTATCAATCAATATTCATAAAACACAAGTCTAGTCCCTGTTGTAGAGGTAGATGCTTTGTTAGAAAATTGATGAACAAAAAAAAAACATTAAAAGTAATGACAAATAATAAAAAAAAGGCGTGCTTTAAAATTACCTGTCCTTTTTTCTTGAACAAGCAGCCATGACAGACCTTTGGGAAAATTGGAGGGGAGCTCTTCTAAGGCAATTACCCATCTAAATAATAACAGAAGACTATCAATTGCTGACTTATAATGACAAGTTAAACAGAATATATTGATTTCATTGTTATGATTTTCTCAATGTAAAGAAGAAAACAATTGCTGTGCCACTGAAGTACTGAAACTTGTTTATGTACTTACTTATCATAATGATCAGCTCCCAGGTACTGGTCAATCACAGACAGTATGACCTTGGCTTCTGGGGGACACTCCCTATGGCTATCCAGGGCTTTCTCTAATTTTTGTTTCTCTTGTTGATACTCAGTCAGAAACACATCAGGGAAGGTCTATCAAATATCACATTCAAAATATACATTTTCAATCATTTTATTGTTGCCACTTAAGCCATGAAAATTATGTAATCACAAAGCTGTAAGAAACAATGCCTTTTAATGAATGTTTAATTCATACATACAATTAAATGGCCTAACATACAGGAGCTTTCAATTTTGCTGACAGCTACTTTACTTGGAAATCAGTCACTTTTACTTTCTCTTAAACATGTACAGGAGAGTCAATACTAGTAACTTGAGGGTCAGATCAGACTTACAAGTAGGGGTGTACACTCCTTGGTAAATGGATTGAACATAGTTGGAAATGTACAAGACTCATCAATTTCCTGAAAGTCCTGAAAATATGTATAATTATATATTACACAGAATGACATCAGCAGTTTTATCTTTAATCAAACAAAATAGTATGATATAATCACCTAGTAAAATCAATGTATACAGACCTGTAATTCAGGGTCAATTTCATCCATGTTAGGTAGCTCATCACCAGAGGAAATGCTTTCATAGTCTCTATCAGCATCCTGATAAATCAAACAGGGTGTACAGGTTATCACTTTCATCACAGATGGAGATATGACAGTCAAACAGTGCATCAATTCATTATAAAAATCCTGTATATTGTTTATAAAAACATCTATTTTCAAATATTTGTTTAACAATTGTGATGAATAACAACATAGTGTACCTGGAGATCATCTTGATCCGAGTATCCCACAGCATCAGGAGACAGAGGCTCAAACAGGGTGTCATCTCCTACCTCATCTATCACTTCTCCTACAAACAATATATTACAAGGAATAAGTTGGAGTTATAGTAGTGTATAGTAGATCTCATGTACTTTATGTTTTATGACACTTTCATACTGACTTAAAATTTTTATTCAGATTAGTCCAATTTATGTTCTAACATTGTCCTTTTTTATTTCTTAAATATTACTAACCCGCCTCCATTATTTCCTCCTGTGTTGGAGATGGCTCCCTAAAGAACTGGGGTGAGGGGTCTCTAGGGTGTCTAGGAATGGGTCGTATAGGAGACTCAAGCTCTCGAGACTGTGACCGCGGTGACAAAGGAGTTTGCACAGGTGATCTTGGTGTTACGATATTTTGTCTTTCTGGTGTATATGACCTTGACCTAGATCTTATGGGTGTTCTTGACCTTGACCTAATTGGTGACCTTGATCTTCTTTGAGGCGACCTTGATCTTCTCTGTGGTGATCTAGAGTAAGATCTTGGAGAGTGTGACAAAGATCTCATTGATCGTCTGGGTGACCTTGAGGTTGATCGCCTTGGAGATCTTGAAGAAGTTCTTCTTGGTGACCTTGAACATGACCTTGACCTTGATCTGGACTGTGACCTTGACCATGATCTTCTCCTGGAGGGACTTCTGGGATAGTCTCTTGCTTCTGGCTCTATGAAATCCCTCTCCTTCTCTCTTGACCGTTCTCTTTCCCTTTCCCTGAACCTCTCCCATTCTTTTTGCCGATGCTCTCTGTCAACATCTCTCCTCACATCCCTGTCCCTTGAGTTTTCTCGCTCTCTACTGCCTCCTCTATAATCTCCCTCCTCATAAGATTTAGAACCAAACTGACCATCTTTTCCCTGTCTTGGCTCTCCTCTCGAGTCATAATGAGCATCCCGAGGTTCCAATCCCATGTTGGGACTTGCCATGAAATCTGGCCTGTGTGCAGCCCCCTGGTGATACTGATCTGGGTACACATCTGGTTTCGCCTGAGGTGGTATCCCAGGCTGGAGAATCCCCTGTGCTATGTGAGCCTGTGAGGGAGGGATGCCCGCTGAAGGGGAAATGATGGCGTGAGCGGCATGAGCAGCTGCCTGGGCAGCCTGCACCTGCTGGTTGATGTAGTCCAGGGGGTGCTGCTGCTGAGGTTTGGTTCCTTGTCTTGGTGGCTCCCAGTCAGAGCCCTGGCTTACTCGTAAGTCACCACCTTAAAATATAACAGTAGAGATACAAAGCACAATCAAGATACATGGCTCCCTCATAATTCATCACCATGTTTGTGCATGTTATACAACAATAAAGACACAGCATATTCAAAATATATGTACATTTCATAATTTAAGAAATTTGGAACAATATTTAACTGGAAATATAAGCAAAAATGAACTGACACAACATAAGCTTTATGATTTGCAGTTATATTATAGAAATATACGACAATATCTTGCAGAAAAAATAGCAAGAAAGAGCTGATACAAGAGCTGTTTGCTCTATAGCTGACTTACCTGTGCTTGGTTTGGCCCTGGGTTGGGGAGGGGGAGGGGGTGGAGGAGACAGCGTTTCTGGCTTAACCACAGTCATTGATCCATATATAGCCACTGTTAGTGTATTGTACCATCCTTTTAAAATCAATCCATCTGTTGGGACCTTATAAGAGAAGTTTTGTGTATAATAACAGTTTCATTATTGTTGGTTTTTTAAATAAAGATACATAACAGAGTCCACTTGATTTTTATCATGTCATCACAAAATCTAACTTGTTCAAACCAGTGTTGAGAGTAACAAAATATCTGAAATTGATAAAAACGTACCTCTGCATCAGTTTTCATTTGAATATCAACATTTTCTTTGTAATTTATGCTGCAAAAGCAAATATTGCAATATCAAATTAATGAATGTAATTCTTATCAAGGAAGATATTTTACATTTCAAAGAATATGAGTATGGAGTAAATAATGAATGGGATTTGATAAAATACTTACATTCCTAATTTTTCAAATGTTGCGGCGTTAGGTCTGTTTAAGTTGTTCACATACAACTCCAGAGAAAAAGAAGAAGGATTTGTAGCCCTAGAATTCAAAAGTAACAATTTATACACCATGGGGGGTAGTGCATTGCAACAAGACAAAAGAAACTTATCCCGTTTGGGACTCGTGCATCACTGGGGGGGGGAGGGGGGGGGGCTGTCAATGATATTTTTGGGAAAACTGAACATGCACAAACAATTCATCTGGTGTTTTAAACTTTCGATACTTCAACTTTTTCTTTATAAAGATTTGGAGAAGATACACATTCAATTAATGAAAAGGTTCATACTTAGCACTGAGATCAGGTTTTCGGTGGATTGAATATATATACAAATGAAGAGGCCTGTCAGTCTACATTGACATTTGTTAGCAATAGGAACACCCTTACCCTAATCTTACACCTCCTGGGACATCAGCTTGAACTTTAGTCTGCAGTGGAATAATTCTGACCTCTTGAATAAGGACCGGTCTTGGAAATTGAACAAGGTCTAAATTTAGCTCCTGCAAATATGTATTACAACAAACAAGGTTCAAATGAAAAAAAAAATTATCTATTTGGTTACCATTGGTAAAATAGGGGTACCATACAAGCGTTATAACCACCAAATGGAAGTCAGACTACAGTATTGATTTTAAAAACAATATACATGTACTGATAAAATTTCAATTCATTTATCATTTTCAATATTTAAATTGTTTATAATTATATTTTTGTTATTGTTGTATGAGCTGTAGATAGAATTTTCTATCTTTAAAATGACAGATGATCTACACTAGTACAGACCGGGTTTAAAAAATAAATTTCTCCCCTAAACTTGTTCTTAGCAAATGAAAATTTTTTTTGAGTTGTATCTCCTCTAAATTTTCATTTGATTGGTATCAAAAACCTACATAACATCGTTTCTCTTTAATTGCCCCATTTTACCCTATTCATTGTATTTGCAATGAAATCACTTCCACATTTATCACAAATGGGAAATAAATTTGAAGTGCAGAAAATAGAAAAAATGTATTTAAATTTTGCTAACAATATGGCAAATCTGCATTAAAATAGATGAAATGTAGCAACTATTGGTAAACATCTTTTCTGTAATTAAAAAATTTATAATTTGATGCACTTCAAACTAAATCCCATTATATCCCAAACGGGTTATTGGCCTTAAACCGAAACTATCATTCATTATCCCTTGAATGCACACGCTTCAAAGAAAGTCAATACGATACGTGCTTTGAAGATTTTGTGAAAAAAGAATTATTCATTGTTATTTCAAATTATCACAAACCTCTGCGTTTTCGTGTGAAAAAGTATCAAAAAACAACAGCTCTAATTCACTTTTCTGTCCGGTGTCCGCCATGCTTGGGGAAAGTAATTTTAAAACCAAACAATAAGGAAACTCCGGAAAACTACATCTAATATTTTTCACAGTGAATATATATCATTGATAGTATATGTGTTTTATTTAATCAATTTCTTTTTTTTAAGATACTGAAAATAAGATCATGATTTGCACCACAAGAACAGAACAATAATGCATTTAATAATAACTTGTAAATGTAACTGGGCAGCAAAATCTAAAAAATAATAGCATTTGTTAAAGTCGTTCAAACCAAGATCGTTTTGAATTTTTTGCCTTTTAGCTATATATATGAGAAAATTCTCAAAGACTATTGTTCAATATCTATCAGTTGATTAAACGTAGATTTGCGTCGACTGAAAACCCGGCCAGTCACATATGGGCTGCGTCTTCATCAATGAAAAATGCATTTGGAACGCCGAGATTCCCCATCAGCGCCGCAACAAGATGCCTAAGACATTTTCATTTGACGTGGTTTCGTCGTCTAGAAAGTCATGCAAAGACGCGCACTTTGAGCATATAAATAAGCATCATATAATACGCACGCCCTGCATGCTGTACACGTATAGTAGAAACGAGCCACTATGGCAGGTATCCAACATGGGCACGAGACTCAGAGACTGAGTGTATTCAACGCATGTCAGTCGTCATAGTTTGGATGCAAAGCCAGGTAAAGACCTTTTGGAATCCTTTCGGATGTAAAGTGTTGCGTTTTACTTTGAAGGGGAAAACGCATTGTGCACGCATACATGGCTTTGTGCACGCAATCGCATACAGGGCTTTGTGCACGCATTCAGGGCTTTGTGCACGCCGTGTACTCGAAATGACAACTCCTAGTACGTCGTGAACTCAGGATCGCATTTTACAAAGGAATTTAAAATTAAGACTTATGACCAAATTAATGATCGCATACTTGTAAATCGCATGTCAAGCCTATGGTTTTAATATAATTATAATGACAAAATTCAAAATAGCTGTATATTACTGGTTTTCAAATTTGTACAAATTTCATTCATTAAAGATAGAACTTTCCATAGTGCTGAAAATATTAACGACGTTGTCGTAAGTTCTTTTGTAAAACGCATTTGAATGAAATGAATGAATACAGAAGTATGCATGTAGCAACGAAAATAAGAACATGCAAGAAAATACTCGTACGATGTTTATTAGAAAATTACTTTTGCACATGCTTTGTTCACGTGCAGCACCGTGCACACTTACAATACAATACAGCTAGTGGGAATATACTAATATTATCGAGGTTGTGAATAAGAAAATATCGTAACGGATAGTATATTTCAATGTGTTGTTTGCTATTTATTGTATTAACTAATTATTTCATTTCCGAAAAATCTTAATTAAGAATGTTCTTGTGATTATACAAGTACATTGCAAAAAGGTTGCAATGTTTAGCAAAGATGCTACCTTGCATTCAGTAAATGAAGTACAGTATACAATGAACTTAAAACTAAAAAGAGCTGCATATCGTCCGAATTTTTATCAATGCCATTTAAAGGTCAATGTCAAAAGTGGCATCACTGGAACTTGTTTATGAAATTGATCTTTTAAAGCTTATCTGTGACGCAAAGTGCTAATTCCTGTCAGATCAAAATATGTTCTACTTCGCCAATTGATAAACATAAGATTTCAAAGTTCCTTTAAATTGTTGCCTCGCACGGGCAAGGTTGTTACAGGTATTGCAACAAAAAGTGACTAACCATATCAACAAATAAACGAAATTCAATTTTTTGAAATATAAAAGGAAAAGTAAACTCAGAGTCTATGAATGAATATTTTAAATCAATCGATTAAATAATCCATCCATCGATCCATTAGATATTTACATTTTTTAATTAACCTAGCTAGACGTTCATTCTTTGCATGGGATATATTTTGACAATAATAAATGCAACTATATATTACACACGATATGCACAACTAGGGATGAATAAGTGCGATCGGATAAACAAATTCGAGAAATAGATTACATTTTGGCATCCTTACGTTACATATATATTACGAATTAGTCCTTGTACATTGTACACGAGTCAAGAAAACTAATAGTACATGATCCACTTTCCTGTTTGACCTGAGACAATGAGGCGGACCTATTATTCACTTCAAACAGGGAAATGAACAGGTAAAAGATATGCAGTACTGTGTTGTGTAGACTCCTGTGTCTGTGGGGATACTACAGTGTAGTATACTTAACCTGATCTACTAATGATGAAGGAACAATATGCAATTACACAAAGTGCCGTTTACTTAATTAATATTTCCACGTGTAGTTAATAAGTCAACAACTGACCCAATTTCTTTGAAAACTTTGAACGGATTATAGATACTTGTTCGAGTCTACAGCCTTGTTTACACAGAAGTCAAGTTGTCAAGAGTTTAATTTTTAGTGCATAACTACGATGGAATACAGCACATGCATGCACATCGTCAGGTCCACTTCATTGTCAACATGACTCAAAGAAGTTACGCTGATCACGGATACGCCTGGGTTATACTAGGAGGTAGCTATATCTTGATTTATATCTATATTATTATAAATCTCAGCGATTCCACGAATATTGATTATTTGTGTGCTCTGTCATTTGTTAGGACATTTGCATTTAATTAAAGGCCTTGCCTTTGTGTCAACATGAAACCTTTTTAAAAATAACTTCGGACTTTCCCCCAGACGATCGTATATTACCTTCGTACTTCCTTTTTCTAAAAATGACTTAGTTAGCGAATGTATGGTGAACAGTTCAACTATTAATTTAAGTAAAGAAATATATGTCTAACGTTACAGACAATTTTCTTAGTTAAATCTCTTTAAGTTAAAAAGACAATTCTCTAAGTTAGAAAGATATCTTTGTAAGTCAAAGAGACATTTCGAATTCTTTTAATTTAGAGGATGTCCCATAAGTTAGATTGGCATTTCTTTAAGTTATAGTAGAATAAAGAGACCGAAATTATTAATTGGGAGGAATACAGAGATCGAAGCTACAGTATATCATTTATATTGAGATGTATCTTTCAATTCTGATTAAATTGTGCACTTTCCTGTAATGAAGGTTGGTAGAAGTTTATCTTGCGGTCTTCAGATGAATCCATTGCAATGTGCAAGAAGGGATGGCACAGATAGATAGATAGATAGATAAATAGATAGATAGATAGATAGATAGATAGATAGATAGATAGATAGATAGATAGATAGATAGATATTTTTTATTTCAAAATTAGGACCCTTTCAGGCATTACGAATAACAAGCACGATTGATACATGTACAATAACAAAAGCACAAACATAATTATGATTGTATATAATATTCTGCATGTTTTTTTTTGTTTATGAAAGGTTGGAAAGTTCAAAACTAAATGCCATTTCTGAACATTTTACCCAGCTGTCATGATGTAACTTTTGAATTTACCGGGTGGCAGTGAATACAAAATTTACAACATTACACATGTATTTGTTAAAAATTTACATCATGACACGGCTCTCCAGATGTATAGTATACTTGTAATGTGGGGGTCACACAATGTGACTTTTCCTCTTACTAAACTAAAATCGAACTGTATAACCACCGTAAAAGTTGGTGAGTTACTTTAAAGGGGATGTGCGGCCATCTTGTACATTTGAGGATAAGAGGGTATCCTATTTTTATCAGTCGGCATGGGATCTATTTTAGAAAAAGAAAAATGCAGTCTACACTTAGAACTCCTGTATCTATGGAGACACATTAACGTTTTATTTTCATGGAAAAAAAAATAAATGTCAAATCAAATCAATCCGCGTTGAATTTGATATATACCTCTATACCTGTCCCATGTTTGCTTATAAAAGTTTTTCTTAGTTCTATAAGTATAAATTATAGTAAATTCTTTTTAGAGTGGGGTAGGGGTCCAAAAAGTGATTGTCTTAGCTTCAAAAAGTATACATTATATTTCAATGAAAATATATCTTCAATGTACCTCCATAGACACAGACAAAAATATCTTGTGGGAATTGATAGCTTTTGAAGCCAATTTTAAGAATAGGGTACCCGACTTTGAGAGAAAGTTACAACTTGAATAAGCAAGCTTAGACCTTTTCTCAACAAATGGTTGTAGAGCGGACACCAATAAACCTTCCTATTTTTCCAGATTTTTAAATCTTCAAAAAATCTTTAGCTGCACAGTTCGACAGCTGTTCTAAGGGATTAAAAAAGCATTGTCATATGTTCTTGTATGCATACTTTCTAAACAAAATGACATGTAGGACTTCATATTTATTGCTTTTGTATCTTTTGGAAACAGTTTTGGCAAGTTTTGGGCAGAAACTAGGCAGTTCAAGAACTGTTTACATTCTTATCCTCAAATGTACAAGATGGCTGAATATCCCCCTTAATATCGCCCAAGTCGAACAGAAATCGATTGCAAGATGTGGCCACATTTAGAGGCAAGTTATATCGCGATTTTTTTTTTTTTTAGAGGATAGTGAGTTGGTACGCTTCAGATGTGACTTAAAAACAACACGAAAAAAGTATGAACTACCTGGGGTTTGATTTGAATTAGGGTTACACAAACAAATACACTACACATATGAAAGCGCAGATGCATGTGAATGATGGAAAAATACTACTAGTATATTGTATGTCTTGGAGATATAATTGAAGATTAACCATATTTTATGAGAAAATAAAAAACCCTGTGTGATGTAATGCCAAAGTGTACCCAGGTGGACACAAACGTGTGAGTGTGCTGGTCCCAACACTGACGATGGCTGACAGACACTTGACTTGTTATAAAACAGGACCACAATCACACACTCCTCCTCGTGTGTCCCGCGGCTTTTAATTATTCATGTTAAAGATTATTCAAAAACACGATTTATTTTTAAATCCCTAATAAAATCAAAATTTACAGAATATCGGACAGTGGAGTTTGTCAGGTAAGCTTCTAAAATAAATCAGATAAAATAAAACTCAGAAATGAAATACTCTTGGATGATATGCATGCAGGTAGTGTAATAATTGGAACGTTTTATTACGGCTGTGTAGCTCCCAGTAGATAGCAGTCCTCGAGTGCATAGATTAATTAACCAAGGAATTGTTACCCTAATGAAATGAAGAAGTTTATTACGTAATATATCATAAATGTATGGAACGCCACATTTGTCTTATGTGGTTATTTCATTAGAAGATTGTGCTTTATTATATAAAGATGGTGCTTCATTAATAAAAATAAATAATAAAAAGTAAGAAAAATTAACTAAATTATTCTTAATGTAAATCAGTGCGTTAGATAAAAGAAACAACCAAATGGTCTTCTATAGGAATTTGATTCTAACATCAGCATGATTATTTCTAGCTGCAACCTCTCCCGGTTTTTTTTCTCCAGTAAACATCAGACATAAAAAAATCGGAGAGGGCTTCAGTATTGCATCTAGATTATTTTGTACAGCTATGATTGTACATTCAATTTCCGTAAGAACGCCTGATAGATGTGAATATATTTCAATGAATTGTTAAAGTGTCATGTTTTATCAACATGCACGTGTTTACTGTTATAAGTCACTGATTCCCCTTAATTTAAAGTGATAATTTCAATTGTTATACTTTCATGTTAAATACTGAAATCTGATTGGTTAAGACGCAGTTAATAATATTTACTATTACCCTCAGCGTTAGCAACGCACTTGGCAACGGGTAACATTATATAAATAGTGCCTGTTTGGGAGGGTAACAGTTGAAATTGACACCCCGAGAAAACCATTGTCAACCGACGCGAAGCGGAGGTTGACAATGGTTTTCGAGGGGTGTCAATTTCAACTGTTATCCTCCCAAACAGGCACTATTTATTTTGTTATACTGAATGTCTTTTTAAAAATTTTTAAGAAAATTTTACTGCTTTTATATAGGAATAACGTGAATTCTACAGCGAACCGTACGCGCATAATTTTCGCGCATGTAACATTTTTTAATGTTACCCGTTGCCAAGTGCGTTGCTAACGCTGAGGGTAATAGTAAATATTATTAACTGCGTCTTAACCAATCAGATTTCAGTATTTAACATGAAAGTATAACAATATATAAATAGTGCCTGTTTGGGAGGGTAACAGTTGAAATTGACACCCCGAGAAAACCATTGTCAACCGACGCGAAGCGGAGGTTGACAATGGTTTTCGAGGGGTGTCAATTTCAACTGTTATCCTCCCAAACAGGCACTATTTATTTTGTTATACTGAATGTCTTGTTAAAAATTTTTAAGAAAATTTTACTGCTTTTATATAGGAATAACGTGAATTCTACAGCGAACCGTACGCGCATAATTTTCGCGCATGTAACATTTTTTAATGTTACCCGTTGCCAAGTGCGTTGCTAACGCTGAGGGTAATAGTAAATATTATTAACTGCGTCTTAACCAATCAGATTTCAGTATTTAACATGAAAGTATAACAATAAAAAATGTTACATGCGCGAAAATTATGCGCGTACGGTTCGCTGTAGAATTCACGTTATTCCTATATAAAAGCAGTAAAATTTTCTTAAAAATTTTTAACAAGACATTCAGTATAACAAAATAAATAGTGCCTGTTTGGGAGGATAACAGTTGAAATTGACACCCCTCGAAAACCATTGTCAACCTCCGCTTCGCGTCGGTTGACAATGGTTTTCTCGGGGTGTCAATTTCAACTGTTACCCTCCCAAACAGGCACTATTTATATAGTGGCATTTTTAAATCATGTATGGGGAAAGAAGTCGTCGAGCGGATAAGGCGATATCAATTGATAAAATAGTAAATTGTCAGACTGAACTTATGACCTTAGCTGGCAAAAATAGAATTCTTAATGTCTTTTCTAACCACAAACTATTATTTAGTAGAGAAAAATTCGAGTATTATATTTATTTTCTTGTTGAGCAGTTCGGAAGTTACTATAGAAATCGATATATCATTTTCATCGTTGAATTACATTTATTGCTACAAAAAAGGAAGTCTGTCAAGCTAGAGATATTTTTATGAATATTGATACCACCTGTAACCACGGATATTGCTCAAAATCGTTGTCGATGGATTAGTGTAAAATATACATACCGATATACGTATATGTACTATTTATAATATCTATATATTTTTGTGTTGCGTGAACTCCTGTTCGACCATTGTTTTCTTTAAAATTCACAAGTCATGACACCTTTTGCTTGGTCTGGCAGAATATGGTTGCCATTCTTGATGTAGACAGAGGATACGCTTGGGTGATTTTGGGAGGTAACACAGTCCTTTTTAGTCCTCTGTTCGATTATCTTTATATAAAAAATGACATCCCTATCACCATCACCCACCAACATACTTACGTGTCATTCTCTCTCTGCGTTTTCTCCCATGTATTACACACCGGTATATTGGTATAATGATGTGTATCTATATTATCCCTAAAAATATATGAAATTGATACATGTACCTCATAAATTATGTCTGTTACTGCTACCTATATCAGTTTTGTACTGCATTTATTACTGGATTCAAGTGAAACAAGAGGCCTACAGGTCTTATCGCTCACATGGGGGTTAATCCAATTACACCTTAATTCAAAGTAGCTCAACACACTTGAAATAGTTTCTCAAATCAGCAGAAAAATACTTGATTATGATAGATAACATGTAGCAGAAGAAATATACAAGTAAAAAACAGCAAAAGAAATACGCAGTTTTGGATTTTAAACAAAAATTTAATTCAGTAAATTTAAACAAAACCCTCAGACGGATTCGAATTGCTGACCTGCGAATTACAAGCCTGATACTATAACCACTGATCCATGATGATATTAAACCAAATCAATGGATACAACAATTCAACAAAACATTGCCATCATGTGACGCTGTGTCTTAAAAAAGTATGTCTTGATGTCTTGGGCTACCTTAAAGTCCTTTTATTTAGGAATGCTTTTTGGTTGACCATGTGATTCTTGAAAAAAGTCACAAACTGACAGACGTTAGTTAACATGTGATCAGAAAAACTGATTGAATTTTCAGCTCAGGTGAGCTATAAAGGGTCGGGTTAAAAAAATAATAACGAGATTGATAAAAACTAATAGTGTATCTATTATTTGTAATCTTTGTATCACAGTATCTTCATGTAACTCGCAGTGACTTGTAATACTGCTAACTTGTTCCCTACTGTAATTGGGACAGATATAGACTATATATTCATGTTATCTAACTCTGCTTACTTCCTTACAAGTACAATACGCATGCGTTGTCGTTTGACTTGTTGTTTAAGCATGAAAATACACAGAACAAAAACGCCTTTTATAGATTTTCTTTTGACCAAAATTATTTATATCTAAACAATAGAATGCTTTCTTTGGTAATTCATGCGGGAATGAAGGTAGCGACATTGCAGAAATAATACATAACCCACGTTGACTAGCAGGTTATGTATTTTTTCTCAAATGATCGCTACCTTCATATTTTGCATGAATAATCAAAGACAGCATTTTATTGCATTTATTGTAATAAACTATTGAATTAATCAAAAGTAGAAGGTAAAAGTAAGTGGATTGTTGTTCATGTACATCGGAACGCTGGATAAAAGAAATAGCAAAACCTTCGTATATGAGAATTTGAGTTTGGCATCATCAAGTTTTATTTTTGGTACAGTCCGTGATTTTTCTTACGTTGCTGAAGGTTTCGACCAATTGATAAACGATCGTGTAGATTTTAGCCCTGTCAGTTTCTATAGAGCTGTGAATTACAATCGGTTTTCTCTTGAAATGTAGGGAAAAAATACACAGGGGATGTAAAAATTCATATGTATACATAGTCTTCACTTCCTAACTCCTTAATCTCAGTAAATGTATGTTTTCATCTGTCTATCAATGTTCTAACTTACCTAAATGAAAGTCTTACCCTATTCTTTTTTTCAATCACTACCATGACTATGCACTTCCATGTTACGGCTGTTATTTTGTTTTTCCAGCTTGCTTCTTTATGTACATGCTGTTGCTGGGTTCCATCAAGTCTTTTGGAATCTTGTACTCGGAGATTTTGCTGACGACTGACAATGGAGCGGGGAGCACCGCACTGATCGGGAGTTCCGCCGGCTTCATCCAGTCACTGACCGGTAATAGAGCGCCGTAACTACTTAACTCCATCCCATGTTATTGTTCCCAGCAATTTTCACGATTTTTAAGAAGTACAATTGGAAGCGATGAGAGAGATAAAATACAAGATTTCTTAATTGACACTTCTTTTATCTTTACCCGGATAAGTCCACACGAACAAACAAAAATTTCTTTAGGAGATTTATAATGGGAAAAACTGACATCTTTTATCATTCGAAAGTCACTTGGATCACTTCACACAATTTTTCAACGTTATCATCCGGGTACTTTCATGGCAATGCAAATTCCTATTAGCTGATACACTCTAGGGGGGGGGGGGTTAAAGGGACTTGGACACGATTTGAGATCAAAAAAAATTATTTTTATTTTTTATGTATAAACTGGTTTACTGGTGAATTTAAATGATTAATCAAAATATTGAATGTTAAAGTCAAGTTACAAACGAGATACAGAGGTAAGAATTGATTGTTATGTAAACAAAGCTCGAGTCTTATAGTTGTTTACAAAAAAATGAAATGTAGAGAATTACCATTTCTTTGACAAAATGACATGTAAACAACAATTCAAACTAACTCAATATCTCATAAATACTATTATCAATAAAAGAAAGTTACATTTAATTGAAACTTACGCCAATACAACACATATGTAAAAAATGACAATATTCGAGTTTTGTTTACAAAACAAAGAATTATGAACTCCGTATCTTGCCTATAACTTGACATTTGGCTTTCAAATTTTGACATGATATTATAAACTTCTATATTTATCAATATAAACATTGAAAAGGGAAAAATAAATTTTGAAAATTTAAAGTCAAATCGTGTCTAAGTCCCTTTAAAGGGTCAAAAATTGTTTTTTCGATTTTAATGTTTACAATGCTTTAGTAAGGCATTTGGCCAAAATTTGAGTGTCATTTGATGAGTCGTAAGCGAGTTACAGAGCTTACAATTTTTCGCTGTGTAAACAAAGCGTTTGTTTACATTTTGAATGTTGAAGTGAAAATTCCAGTTTAAGACCTAAAATGAATGTGTTAATCGTTAGGAACTGTCATTTATGCTTAAAATGGATAATAAGATAGACAAACCAGCTTTAAAAAGATTTTGTACTGGTATATTAAACCTATGAAAACAAAAACAGGGCACAAGCCTTGTTTACATGACGAAGAATTGTAAGCCCTGTATCTTGCTTAAAACTCAACGACTGGCAACCAAATTTCATTTGATCATTAGAAATGCATTGCAAGTAATAAAAACAGAAAAATAAAATTTGACCAAAATCGTGACCATGCCACTTTAAAAGGGGGAAATCATGCATAAATATTCTGTGACAGAGTACAGTACAATCAATACCAATCTTTGCAAGCCAAAGATTCGGGTCCTTTCATAGAGAAATTACAATATATATTCATGTTTGTGTACATGAAGGAGCATGTATCTTTTATGTATTTGGAAACCTAATTATAACTTTATATTCTGGATACTTTACTTGTAGGTCCGTTTTCTATATTCCTGGCTGTTCGGTTCTCTTTCCGTTCGGTATGTCTCCTGGGCGGCGTGTTTCTGTGCCTGGGATACGTGACCAGTGCCCTCATCCACAATGTCTTGTACTGGTACCTGACGTACAGCGTCATCGCAGGTGAGCTTAAAGGCCCCCCAGACTCTATCGGTTACTGCTCAAAATATCTTTTATTAAACTTTTGTTTAAATTTATATCATTTTATGGCAGGATTCGGTTATGGCTTGGCATACGTCCCTTGCACTACACTGATCAACTACTACTTTGAGCGGAATCGAGCACTGGCCAATGGCATCGTTCTCTCAGCAAGCGGCGTAGGCGGCTTCCTGTTCCCACATATCTATCGGTTCCTTCTAGACCGCTACGCACTTAGTGGTGCTATGATAATTCTTGGTGGTGTCATGTTGAATATTTGTGTGGCAGCTTCGTTTTTAAGACAACCACTTGAGTTCACTGGGTCTCAAAGTTCAACAAACAAGACAGGAAAATCACAAGAAGTTCCCAAGACTTGCAGAGAGCTTGTCTTTCGGAAGTTTTGTGTTTGTGGTAGCGATGTCTTAAGAGACCTGCGTTTCCTCTTCATTTCGATGGCCTTTTGCTTGACCGCTCTGAGCTATTCGGCCTATTTTTACACTTTCCCATCGTTTCTTGAATCGGAAAATGTCGGAAAATCCACCACTGTCTTCATCTTTTCGTTGACGGGTGTGTGCGAGATTTTTGCCAGGGTAGCCATGGGATGGTTCACAGATCTGAGGATTCTTTCGCCCACGTGTATTTACGGAATCTGCATGGTCGTCAGTGGTGTTGCTACGCTAGCTGTACCTCTGCTCCATCAAACAACCATATACTATATCTACGCAGTAATAGTAGGAATATTCCCAGGGTCATTTTATGCATTGATGTCTGTGATAATACTGGAGACCATTGCTCTCAAGAATCTGCCGTCAGCATTTGCTATCATCACAATATTCATTGCTGTCTTTTCCTTACTTGGAATACCTTGTCTAGGTAAGTAAATCAGGCATATTCGAGGAACACTCGGGTGCTTTTCTCTCGCTCTCCCTATGCCATCCCCTACCCCCCCCCCTCTCTCTCTCTCTCTCGTGATTTCATAGACCTATGGATTTTAAAATTTTAAAGATGGTTTTAGTATCAGTGTATTTAAGGAATATGGAATCATTCTTTGAGTATTTTGAGGTGATAATTTCGGGCTTTATTGGATATGACCACACTCCGACCGAAATTATCACCTCATAATATCCAAAGAATGATTCCTAATTACTTATAATAATATTATTTCCAATTTGTATACTTTAAAACAACATTATTTTAAAACCACTATTTTTTTTAATGTAGCACATACTATGTATTACAACGCGGCGCAGCCAATACCGCTTTGCGGTTATGCTGTAAGACACGCCCATTTTGTGTCAATCATGTTTTGTGAAGTTATTGGGTTTTAGGGTTCAAAATGGATTCGTAATGTTATCACAGGCAAAGACAGTTGAACATGTAAATATTTCAGTTTAAAAGTGTTTCGAAGCATGCCGAATTTTGTAGTCTGCTCACCATTTCTTTACTTTAGGTTGGATTGAGGATTTGACGAAGAGCTGGGACAACGTGTTTTTCATCACAGGAGTTTTGCAATTATTGGCTGCCATGGTAGCATTCTCTGTTTCCAGGTGTTTTGACACGAATACCAGTGACAATGACATAGTGATAGAACAGGGCAAGGCTGAGGCAGCAGACGATAAACTCTTGGGTGGAGAAAAAGAGGCAGGAATCGAATGAAAAGAGCTTGAAGTTTAGGATTACTTGTACTATGTATCATAGTACTTCTACTATGAGACTTTAATAGGTGATGCGAAGTAGGCGATATCAGCAATGAATTCGTGTGTAAAACACAACTGTTATTCAATAGCATGTTGTTTAAGACACAACAACGAAATATTCATGAAATAAAATTCCATTTATACCATTGCTTTATTTTTATGCTAAATTATCTCAATACACCCCCCCACACCCTTCCAAAAAAAAAAAAAGATCGAGAATCGGGGGTATTCTTTTCTAGTATAGCCTTATGTATGTTTGCCAAAAGTTCATAATTTTCTATATTACTTTTGAACCTTTTCAGGTGAACCCTTCCAGTTTGGAACACGTACGCATTTAACTGTTATTAATTATAACCTTTAATTTCAACGAACATTTGCCCATTGGCTTGTCCATGATTAATGTTACACAAATGTATACTTGGGTTGAATGAACAATAATCTTACGAGCTCCCTTGGTAAGAAATACTTGTATTGTCTAATATGGAGTAGAGGGTTAAATTTCCGTTCCAACTGGCTCACATAATCGATGTTGCCCAAAACAAATTCAATATTCGTTTTAATTAAAGAAGAATTTAAAACAAATTGCCACTATTTTGCTCTTTTCTGCCAAAAATAAATTCCTTTGGCCGCACAACTTCGGTGAATTGGCATGTACGAAACTCTAGACTGAACAACTGAATTCATTGGCGTGAAAAAGTTGGCCATATTTATTCATCTCTATGTGCACCGAAAGCTCGTAAAATCAAAATATGATCATTGATCTTGATCACATCACTGCTTGGTAGAATTGGGAGGATCTGTGTGAAACATATACATCTTTTTCCGTATAAGACGGAAATTAATTAACTAAAATGTTTATTGGTGTAAACTTGTCACATAATACAGAATGTATAAACATATGCAGCAAAACTAGAAAGCACATAACACGTGACTGAATCCAAAATGAGAATAGTGTATTAAAGTGAATGTTAAATATTGTAGTAATGGGATTGACCCTTTCTAGTATATACAGTTATATACCTACAGCTTTTAATATTAGCTGTAACATTAAATTTCGTTCCACTATAAATTTTAGACTTGTTAAAATTTATCTTGACCAGCAACCGATACTTCACATTGGCCTGACCATTAAGCATTCAGTTTGGTGAAGTAAGGACCTGTAATAACTTAGATACAGGACCTGCAACAAAAACTTTAACCAGGTCTGGACGCCGACGCGGGGGGTATACATGTAGCATAAGCCCCCCCCCCCCCCCCCCGACTTCGTCTTGGTGAGCTAAAAAAGTGACTCCCCCCCCCCCCCCAAAAAAAAAAAACAACAACAAATAAGGGCATAGAGTGGTGAGGATTACACCATCTACATACCTAGTTTCTTTTACTAATGAAACCACAGAGGATATGACATCACAGAAGATATCAGCAGCGACATGTGACACAATTTGTTCAAGTTTTATTTTAAAACTTTAAAGAGTGATGATAGCACACCTACAAATAGTCAGAGAACACACAGACACAATTATAATCAGTTAGTGACAATGATTCATCTTTAAACAATATTTAACTATCTTTCATTTCTATTGCAAAACTGATTGCATATACACAGTTAGTTTCTATTATAGAAAACAGATACATGTATGAGGCTATGGACAGTTTTGTCACACAAATTGGTGTTTGCTGTCCATTCATGCCAGGGATATTCATAATTAACAACATAAATAAAATCTACTTACTCTCTTACACACACAACCCTACACACTTTTGGAAGTAAAAATGCATACAATACTTTCATTTTTAGTTAATATAATTCTTTACACAACCTAAAGGCTGTCTTTAAACCAGTGTCTTGCTTCCTTCACTTGTAGTAGTTTTCCATGAATGTGCAAATATCAAAAATCAAGACTTGTCTACAACTAACTTACTAACCAACCATTGCAAAAATAAGCTTATATTCATTTACAACATTTTAAAAAAACTTTGACATTTGGTTCATATATCTTTAAGATGATATTAAGTACTTGTATTTTATTTAATCTTATCTAGGCTTCAATAACTGTTGGCAAAATAAAATGACATAACATCATTCAGAGTATCTAAGCTTTGATCATGGTTATATATACCTGGCACTGATCAAAGCTCGACCAATATTGCACAATGATAACTAATCTATCCTATTAAATCCACAACAGAACAACACTAGTACAGAAATTGCTGCTTATAATAGAAACTTTAAAAGTTAAATAGATACAGGACTGGTATGGAATTTCATTTAACTAAAAATACATAAAGCTTCCTCAATAGCATTTTTGTACCAGATATAATACAGAAGTTAAGTGGGCTGGTTGAGTGTGGTCATTTTTAAACTATTAAAAAAAATAATACCCAAAATGTTACGATAGGTCTGATGAGTAACATGTTAACCATCCAGCCTCCTTAATTATCACTGAGCACAAGTTAATTCATCGTGTGTACTGTTTAACAAAATTTAAAGCTAATGTTGCATTACATATGGATATAAAATTAATCGCTCAGCTGGTCAATTGTCTCTGATCAGAACACAAAGGTGAGATTGTTCAGTAAAGAGTTCAAACAATGGTGTCATATTGACTCACTCTTAGAAACAGTCATTACATCTGCTCACACTGTGAAAGTGATACATTTCATATATCTA
Organism: Magallana gigas; assembly: GCF_963853765.1. NCBI lineage: Eukaryota > Metazoa > Mollusca > Bivalvia > Ostreida > Ostreidae > Magallana > Magallana gigas. The sequence continues at coordinate 48,510,532 of NC_088855.1, forward strand.
TGAAAGACTCTTCCTTTTATGCAAACACATGACCAAATGAAATAAGGGTAAATGAATAATCGAAAACTATGCAAACTCATCAGTTATCTTTAAAGTTTTACAAGTACTGGTAGATTGACGTAAATATATATTAGTATTATGATCTATCATTTAAAATTTCTATAATATAAGAAGATATTGGTGTAAGAAATGTCAAAATATTACACAAAATCTTGACTATAAAAAATAAAACTGAACAGAAAAAAAATTTGATAAATTAAAATGATTTAAATAATAGAAGGCATATTCTTGCACCATTATTCACACAATTATTGACAAATACAATAGATTATATATAAACTAACACTTATAAATGGTTTGAAAATGTTGGAATGATTATATAGTGATGATAGCTAATTCTCTAGTGAACCCTCAAAAGAGCTACAACTCCATGTAAACCCTTATAACTTACAACTAAATTCATCTGCCCATTTAATTAAAAAAAAATAACATTTTACCTAAAACCACATTCTAGTATTTAGGTCTATTACCTTGTAATCAATTAAAACTCTACAATTTCTTTTTTATATTCCATAGGCATTTGTAAAATTTTGATTTCATGCAATTATGTGATGTCAAATAATATGTTAATCTGGAAAGGCAAAACGTTAAATGTTTTTAATGAAATGCAAGTATTTAAACCATGTTAATTTTAAAGCCAACCATAGAAAGAAATTACTGAGCAGGTTATATATTTTTACATGACGCAAGCTCTTTTGTGTTGTATGGCACTAAAAAATGAAAGATGAAATATAAACTCCACAAAAAAATATATGTATTAAAAATGCGTTCATACTTTGTAACAAGGGATTCAGAAAAATGGTGTCTTTATATAACCTGAGAGGTTTGTAAATCAATGAAACATGGCAATGGATTAGACAAATATCTGGGGCTGAAAAAATGATGGTGAATTGTAACCACTCATAACACAATATCTGTGATGCTAAAAATCTTGTAGGAGTCACCAATATAAAAACAGGATGGTCAAATGCTAAACTTTTAAGCTGCAAACTGTTAAGTAATATAAAGTATCAAGCACACTGTTTGAAAGCAAATACAGTACATTTTGTAATACCAGTAATTTAAAAATGAAAAAAAATCTAAATTTTAAAAGGAAATTTTATAATGTTGCATAATATATATCTTGTAAAAGGATTTTAACATTTTTTAAATAAAAATACTTAATTTGATCAAAGTTTACATAAACAAAACAAAAGTGGGAAGAATGCGCCTACTGCTACAAATACAGGCAAGAGGATGGTACTGGTGTCATCCTCAGAGTAAGGGTCGGCCACTTTTGGGCCGGATGGCCGACGTGATTTTGATGACTTTGATTCATTTAATTCATCTTCCTCTTCTTCCTCCTCTGGTTCCTTTTGGACCCCAGGAAGGGGAGCCAGGCTTGGGACATCTGTAGAAATAGAAATGCCTCACATGAATTTCATAAGATTATTTTCCTTTGACAAAGTAATTTATGTAGATATAAATCACTTGGAAAATCAAATTCACTCAAGGGTCAACAATATCCTGTTAATTAGGATTAGCAATTTATAGGTTTATGGCAATATATTGTCCTACAATAATTATGAGTGAACAGAACATCTGTTTGACCTTCTCTTTGAAAATAATAAATTTGGTTTTTTTTTCCTTTTGTAATAATCAATATATTTTTTAAATGTTGAAATGAATTACCTTCAACGGTGCCTTTCATAACATATATTGCATTGATTTTGGGGTTGTCATATTCTCCCTGTTGAATAATATATAAATATCAAATTTAGCAGCGAATTCTTGAAATATTAATGAACAGTGAACAGCAGCCTGGGTTTGGTATCAATTAACTTTTCTTCATGCAGTAAGGATGATGATGGTGGTAATGGATGATCTAAATGACACTAACAAATATTTGAAATTTGTTCTGAACTTCTGATATGTTCAAATAGTGTGGTAAATTAAATTGGGAGAGAGTAATAATATACCTTGATAAATTCCACAGAAACTTTTCCATTGATTTTTGAAGTTTCACCGTTGACTTTCAATTTGCCATTTCTTACTGAGAAGGGTACAATTTCATCATGAGCCACACCTCTCCCTACTTTGTTGTAGATATCAAGATTCTCTACCACAGTGTGTTCTCCATTCAAGGTCACATCAAACACCTACAAATTAACAAACACAGATCATGGATATGTTATCCTTGTTTTAAAGTTGCTATTTTATCCTTGTTATAAGGGATCTTTAAAAAAGACACATGTAGTATAGCTCACTGAGACCAAATGAAGCACATAAACAATATATATTTTACACATTTTGCATTGCTAAAAATTTGCTACAAAATAGAGAGTGATATGGTCATCGTTACTGGTATTAATATAGTTCCTTAATTTACGTATAAACATTATAAAACTTCATACTTCAGATAGTACAATTGCAATGAAAGGCTTTGATAAAAAACAATCATTCATTTTATACTGTTACAGCCCTTTTAAAAATATTCACAGATATTTTATCTGTATTTAACAATAAACATTGTGATTGTTCACTAACAGTTGGTTGCATAAAGTTGTATTCATTTGATCAACCTAGCATTGTTAGTTCTAAGGCAAGTCTTTTAAGCTTTGCCAAATTTAAACCTAATTTAAGCCAGTACAAATTTTTCTCAATCATTATCAGATGATATATGTATAACATTTGTATATGATCTAATATAAGAAAATAAGATACTAGAAAATGGCACACATAGCAAGCACACACTGCAACCAACTAGCAAGTAAAAATTGTTCATGGTCCCAAACACATCATGAATACCTTTCATTTTCATACGATGTAATGTTGTACAGATCAATATACCTTTTTATTTGGTGATGTGAACCAAACTTCACAGAATTTCAGCACCAAAACATAATCCCCGTCCTCCCTGATGGGTACATCATAACCAAAAGTGGACATGTGATATCGTTCAGTCTGATACAGAATTTGGTCTTGTGGAACTACTCTGTCGATCATTAGGGTTTTCCCATAGTCCGAAGGAATCCCAACCGGAGCGGAATCCTTCTCATATCGAATCCCGTGGACATCAGTATGCCCCTCCCCTCCACAATTTACAGCCCAAATGACATCCCCGATCGCATGTGTCGCACTACACTTCAAACAAATCAAAAGTGAAACTAGCAAAAAGCGTGACCCTTCACGTCCCCGAGGAAGCTGAAAGCGTGCCAGCATAGCTCGCACTCCGATAACCATTGGAAAAACAAAGGAGTATGCGTTTCCACGTTTCTATCTAACGCCGGCTTTTCTTCAGGAAGTTGATTTCATGTGAGCGACATCTACAAAGAAAGACAACTCTTACCAACTTCCTTCCATGTGGGAGACACCGATTCGCTGAAATATGTAGGTGGATCTGATTGTGAATAAATTATACAGTTACTTTAATGTGGGACGGAAATAAATTTACTGTAACAAATATCTATATGGTAGAATTATGAAAAGATGCAAAATGTTCATATCATTTGATTCGGGAATACATTCCAAATTATGCGCCCCCAAAAAACCCAACTTTTAGATATATCTGACTTTGCTTGGCCCGTACTCTTTGAACAACAGCAAAAACAGTTACTATGGGAACTTGTAGTTATTTGCATTAACAAAGTGGAGTTGTTCCTATTTTTGTTGATATATATAAAAGCAACACGAAAAATCTTCTCATCCGTCGACGGAGTTATGGTTTTATATGTATTTACAAATTGGGAATTGAAAATATATGAGACATATATATTTAGGCCTGTAATTATAAGTCTTAAAGGGACTTAGACACGATTTGACTTAAATTTTAAAATTTTATTTTTCCATTTTTGATGTTTATAATGATAAATATAGAAGTTTATAATGCTATGTCAAAATTTGGAAGTCAAATATCAAGTTATAAGCAAGTTACAGAGTTCATAATTCTTTGTTTTGTAAACCAAGCTCGAATATTGTCATTTTTAGATACGACTTGTATTGGTGTAAGTTTCAGTCAAATGTGACTTTCTTTTGTTGATAATAGTATTTATGAAGATATTGAATTAGTTTAAATTGTTTTTTACAAATCATTACTAGTATGTCTATAAACGGTAATTCTCATCGTCGGATACCCACGGGTGATCATGGGCGCGTCTTTTACTTATCATATTCGCGATCACCCGTGGGTATCCGACGATGGGTAATTGTCTACATTACATTTTTTTTGTAAACAACTATAAGACTCGAGCTTTGTTTACATAACAATCAATTCTTACCTCTGTATCTCGCTTGTAACTTGACTTTAACATTCAATATTTTGGTCAATCATTTAAAATGCACCAGTAAACCATTTTGTACATAAAAAATAAAAATAAATTTTTTGGATCTCAAATCGTGTCTAAGTCCCTTTAAATTGCTAGTACACGATAACCGCATGTAGGAAAATAAAAAAAAAGGTCATAGAATATATTTTTTATACACCAATTTATTTCAAATCACAGAACATCGTTTTTCAAAGTGGAGGGGCCCGGAATTCTTAAAAAAATCTTGACAAGCTAAAAAAAAAAAAAGAGGGGGGGGGGGTCAACTCAGTTTACAATAAGTTGAGGGAACGTTTATTTTATTTTATAAAAATATAAAATATTTTGCCAAAAGGTGGAGGGGCCAGTCCACCTACCCTTTCCTCCCATTGACTTGGTGCTTAAAAATTTTAAAAGGGTGATATATAAATCAATCTATTTTTTATTATTTCACAAACAAATGAAAATATGAAATACAATATATTCACGTCATGGATTTATTTGGTGGATCAGTCATTGTTATATTATTAATTTTAGATACAACTACAAGCGTTTATGATATCGGTTGCCAAATATCTCAACCTGTGTGTACAAGGTGATATTACTATCAGAAGTAGGTGCGGTGTATATGAGTGTATGATGAGAGAGAGAGAGAGAGAGAGAGAGAGAGAGAGAGAGAGAGAGAGAGAGAGAGAGAGAGAGAGAGCGCGGGGGGGGGGGGGTGTCGATGCATTTAAGGTTCAGAAAAAGATATAGGTAGGAGCTAACACAGGCACTTGACGTTAAAATTATTCTTTTCAGAAAAAGATAACTCCATATACAACGTACAATACAGGTAGTTAACACGACATTTTAAAACGCGAAAAATTGATAACTGTTTTTGCTATCTGACTGTATTAACTAATATCAGTTTATAATGTGTTTATTTGAATGTGTTTCTAAATGCCAATCATTTATGTGAAAATATTACCAATACTTGTAAGTAAAACTTAACAATCGAATGGTATTTAGTCCTAAATGTAATTCCATGGAAATTTTCTCACTTTGTCGAATTGCCTGGACAAATTCTATGGTGAGATTTTGATGATATTTCAGAATTTCGTTTATATACTGAAAGTAATTGAACAAGACCAGGCATAATAAAATTAGTCTTACGCATTTTGACTCAAGGGGCACTTTGAACCTAAATATAAACATTATAATTCATATAGTATATGCATTTTCTTTACCTCAATTTTAGAAATGTTTGATTACCTGTGTCATAAAATAGCTATTATTTGTCAAATTTTAAAGACAAGGCTCATAGGTCACACCGCTCACCTGAGCAACCTGTTCAACCAACTGAACCAATATGTATTAGCTGATCAAGTTTGTTGATCCAATGCCTCACAGAAAAATTGGCTAAGTCCTTTCCAAGCAAGGACTATACATGTGTATCTATATGTATTGGATTGGCTAGGGCGCCATGCAGTCTCCAGACAAAAGCCTACCAAGCTCTCAGATTCTGTAACCACCCCCCCCCCCCCATGTCAATTTATTGATGCGTTGTTTTTCTTTGCTCTCATAGAAGGTAGTTCATTACGGCAGATGAGTGTGGTCTAGCACTAGCGTTAACTTTGTTCAGAAAACGCACAAATTCTGGGATAGAGCTCTCCACACATATTCTAGGGTAGAGCTCTCCACACATATTCTAGGGTAGAGCTCTCCACACATATTCTAAGGTAGAGCTCTCCACACATATTTTAGGGTAGAACTCTCCACACATATTCTAGTGTAGAGCTCTCCACACAAATTCTGGGGTAGATCCCTCAGTCTTCAGTTGCCTGTGCTCTCATGCTCTTGGCTGCGAAGATGAAACTTATGTTCCGAAGAGGATATTTTTACCCTAAGATGACTTATCTTGGTGTAACAATATTCTTTTCGCATTAGACAGACATGGCCTTTCCAAATAGTTGTAATCCATGTCGCCCAATAGAAATTATTACGTTGTTGTGCAGAGTACTAGTGTAAACTTTATGAAACATTTTCGCCCTTTGCTAACCAGCGATCAAAACTGTCTTTTCTAATCAAGCTAATGATATAATTTGCACATCTTTTATTCCGTTTATTAATTCTTACATGGCATGAATGTTTTAGACAAAAAATAAGGTTTTTAATCAATAATGCGGAACACTCTCAAAACATTTCAATCGATCAAAAGTATATTAACAAGTGTTTGCTATCAGTCAAAGAACAAACTAAGGTGACCATATCATAGAGCTCTTACATACCGGGTACAGGAAAATTGGGTGGAAAGCATTTTATACGACTTTATTTTGACGTAACCAATTTAGATTAACAACACTCTATGCATTTTCTTTACCCGATATGCACTGCAAAGGGTGTAGTAAATACAGATGTCAAGGGGAAAATGGGGCACAAACAAGGATTTTAAAACCCTTGATCCTTGTCCTGGAAATTTAATACAGAAGGACACTTAAAAAGCATCTAGAAATGATAAGAATTCAGAGGTCCGAAGTGATCCTTTAACCAAAGACACCCAGTTCGTGAGGTATCAGAATAGAATATATATGTACTTCCGACAAATATTTTTGCATAGGTCTACTTGGTTCAAGTTCAAGTCACACTTTTCCCCCAAAAGCATTCTCATCCAATGGGTGAAGTGTAAGCCAGACTTGGTCAAGAGAAGAGAAAATATGATCCGTGTATGTGGTGACCGGTGTTGAACTCAGACTGATCACTGTAGGGAACCTGCTGAACAGGCCCTATGTCGTACAGCACAGCCAATATGTATGATCCTCTCTCATCTGGCCAAGAATATCTTGCAACTCAGCCCATGCATTAACCAATGTGAGGAAAGCTTTGTTGAAATCCTTTGATGTGACATAACTTTACACAGAAATATATTGTTGATACAATAGTTTTTTAAGGGTTGAGCAATTATTTTCCTTAGAGATGACGTCTAATGTATGAATATTTAAGATTTCTATAATTTAGGTGTTCAAGCAGCCACAGGGAGGTTACAGCTATGCAGACCGTGGCACGAGACGATGAACAAGCCCCCATTTAAAAGGAAAGGAGTCATTAGCTCAAACACTGTACATTGGATCTTCTTTTGCATAAAGCACGATGCATTGTTCATGTACATGTACCAATAAATCATTTGGTATTACTCTCAATCTACTTGCTTGAAACAACAACTCAATATTTTTTTTATGTACAGTTTATTTCAAAACATGTACAGCCTCAGTTTAATCAAAGAGACCAAATCCCATGTCGTCATCAGATTCAGACTCAGGCTCTGGCTTCTTCTTCTCTTCTTTTTTAGCTATAAGTAAGACAAAAGAAACAAGTTTAGATATACTTTCTTCTGCTTCTTTAAAATATTTGAAAGTTTATCTATTGTGTAGTTCATATAAACCTCTGATTTCAGTGTAAAAAAACAGTTACCGAACAAGGCACAAGTTGAAAGACAGATCCTAATTTCATGAGAGACAATATTTGTAAAACCCATTGGGACAGAGAGAAAGCAAATTAAAAACCCTCAATCAGCAAAATATACTCCATGACCAACTCGATCCTTTTTTGTTTTGATTCCTAATGAATATCTCTAAATCTCAACCAACAAATAAGAAAGCATCGGTCCTTCGATTTTGGGGGCATAGAAATGTTGATTACTATTTAACTTGAAATGCAATAATAAATTGACTTTGAACTTGTAGAGAGATCACAGACTTATTGGGACTTTGACTTACCTTCAGCGGGGGCGGCAGCAGATGCTCCGGCAGCGGGGGCAGCGGCAGCTGCTGGTCCACCGGATGGGACAGATGCCAGCTTTTCTTGACCTGTAAATTTTGATCATTGATGATTGGCAATTTGCAAAAGCATAGTAGCAATTCTTCACTGTAAAGTTATGCAATTTCACAAAACATGTCAAATAAAGAGCATCAAAGTTATTAATTTTAAAATGTTAACCTTTAGTGATGAGTTCTTCAAGGTTCTTTCCTTTCAATTCACCAATGATTTTTGTGATTTTATCAGCCTCACAGTCAATTCCTACAGACCCGATGATTTTCTTCAGGTCATCTGCGGATGGACTGTTGTTGCCACTGAGGGCTGCAAGCAAGTAGGCTGCTACGTAACGCATTCTGAAAATTTTAATGTGAAAAATTAAACAAGCCTTCAATTTGCAACTTTGAGAATGTCCACAGAAAGTAATATGGTTTTAATAGAAATATGTTTATCGCTAGTATTTGCAACATCCACTGGATAGTGGATACATTAAATATGTTTAAGTGCAAAAATCCACTCATAAGTTAAATTATACAATCAATAGGTTAATTTATGAAGTGCACATGCAAGAGAACTTGCCCGGTTGGTAAAGATTATGAGCTTTTTTCTGAAAAGCCATTTCCATCTTAAATTAAATGACATAAAATAAAGGTACTATACAGGCTTTTCAACACCAATTAGTTATCAAACTAGTAATTTACCACACAAATGGCTGTGCTCAATCAGTCACATGAGAAAAAGGATGAAAAGTTATAGTGTCAACCTATTTTTCAGATGTTTATATGCCTTTTAGGGTCAAAATTAATCAACACGGTTTTAATTGTTAAACCAATCCCGACTTCAAATTGCAATGCAATTCAGTTACTCTTGATTGGGATTGAAGTTCACTAATCATGCTACTTACAAACAACTTTCAATATTGAACTGTAAAGGTGTGGATCTTAGTTCTTACAAAGTACCAAACACATATGTTAACAAAAAGAAAGGAAGAAAAGGTAGGAAAGATAAACTTAAGGATTATGGAAAGAAATGTGATTTAGTTTAGGTTTGAACTTTTATTCATCATTGATAGACTATGATGAATTTCCATGCTTAGTTTAAAAAACAGCTGAGAAATCAATTTAAGAGTTACATGTATTTTAAAACCTGATGCTAAATTTAAAATGTCTTGTAATTTGCCATGACAAAGCTACAGCTGACAAATCATGTTTAATGTTATATGGAACCAATACATTTATGAAAGACACTTCAAGTTTCCATTTAAGAAGTCAGGTTATTAATTATGGCAAGAATAATCAATAAATGACTTTATTTTGGTAATACAGAACTGTAGTTTTCAAGTTGACAACATTTGATCTTTAATATTGAAAAAATTTTTGGACAAGTGAAGTTGAAGTCCGGACAAGTAAATATCTTGGTCACTTGTCCGAATGGACAAGTAGGAAAAAAAGTTAATGTTAAGCCCTGTCAAATATGACTTGTTATGCCTCTTACCCCTATGGTGCAATAACTGAAAAAGAACTATACACAACCCCCCCCCCCCCCATTTTTTCTCAGATTTTGTATCTGGGCTGTATCCCCAAAGATAAGTGTAAAATCGTCAAAAGTGAATACAAAAGAAATAAAACGTTTGTTTCCTTGTAAAGTTACATTGTAGTTAACGTCGTAACTCTAGCGCCACAGATGCTGTATATACATTACAAACTATAAATTCCTTGACCACGTGGTTTGCATGAGAATTTATTTCAGTGTTAAATTCTATATTTTACTATACCCTTTCACTGTTTAAACATTATGGATATGAGTTTAAAGTACAAAACTTTACTTCATGTGAAATTATAAGCAAATATTCATACTTTTAAGTCCTTTTTTGACACGAAACGTAGTCACACCACCGTAAGGTTCAGAATTTCTTTAAGAAAGGAAGTAGCATGGGTGCATGCTGGGAAAAGTATAAATGACGCATTTACTGTAGTCGGCACGCGTATATTGAAGTAAAAACTGATAATATCATATAAAAAATTAAACCATATTGTATGCAGATATGCGTAGAGATAATCACACAGTTTTGTAGAAAATGAAATCCACTCTCGAAGATATTTAATTTATCGACTGCATACTATGCCCCTTTTCTACAGACATTAGTGCACCCATTATCATCAAGACCAATAACTCTTATTAGGATGGCAGATAGACTGACCCAGCTTCAAGATGCAGTTAATCAGGTGAAATTAACTTAACAAGACATGTTGACCAGAATGAAAATTTGAAATGAATAATCTTATTTTGTTTCTCATTGACAATGAACGATCAGAACACTTTGAACAGCATTAGCAATCAAATCTATACTGCTTATACTACTCTATTCAGTCTCTTGTATTTTTTATGGTTTATTAATAAGATGTTTATTATTTGTAATGTCTAGCTTGCTGACCACTTTTGTAACAGTATAGGAGTATTACAACAGTGTTCACCACCCAGTAAGTTTGAGGGTTTTGACAAGCAACCTGGAAAGTCTCCTTCAGAAGTCCCACAGGAAGGTAATTAAACATTCACAGAGAGTTGGGTTTTTTTGGTTGTCAATGACCAAGATAATAAACATTGGTAATCTCATATGTGTTTCTGTGTATTGCACCAAAAAGTGTTCTGTAATGTACGATGAAGTGGTTTAAGCAGGTGTTTTGTTCAAAATTTTATCTTTTCTATTTTTAATGTTTACATTATGGTCAATGCTTTTATAGTCTGTCCCAAGTTATTGCTTCCATCACTTTTTGATGATTTTTAATAAAAATACACATACCTGTGAAAGAAATACAATTGAAATCGATGAAAGGGAATATATCCAAGATATCTTCATTGAACAATTATCCCTTTTCACTCATAAAATTTCACAGGAACGAAAACAATTTTCTTACGGAGATTTATAATGGGAAATGTTTACATCTTTTCTCCATTTGGAATACACTCGGAATACATCGCACAATTTTTCAACATTATCATCCGGGCTTATTAATGACTGATGCAATGCAAAATCTCCGTAGACTTTCAATTTTGGGATGTGTATTGAAACCTGAAGAGGTAGAGGGGGCGTTTCAAAACAGATAATCTGGACATTTTTCATATTAGTGGATGAACATAGTTTGAGCACAAAGGTATTTACTATTATTGAAATATCAAGCAAAAAGTGGTGGAAGCAAAAACTCGGGACAGAGTATAATAGTTTGGCATTTCTATAATAGATTTTGTCAACATTTTAAATGTTGAAAAGAAAATTTCAGGTTAGGACCTAAAGTAAATGTGACATACACTAAGAACCGTTTTAATGAGCAGAATTATAAATCAGGTTGAAAAAAAATGCCTAACAGTATATTAAACCAATATAAACAAAAACATGGCAATTATTAATGCATAAAAAAGAATTGTGATTAGAAATGCATTGCTAAGGCATTGTAAACAATAAAACTAGTATGAGAGAAGGAATTTTAAAATTTTTGTTACATGTTGATTTCAATTGTTATTTATTTATATGTATGTGTGTTTATTAAGAAAATCAATAACGGGGGATGGTAACTTGGGGTGTATGTGTGTTTATTAAGAAAATCAATAATGGGGGATGGTAACTTGGGGCAGACTATACACTGATATCCCTAATCATTAGATAAGCCCTATGATTTTGATTTAATGAGGTCATATGATCACTGTTCAAGGGTTAAACTATCTTTGTCACAATTGTGTTGCCTAAAATACCTCTTGTTTCTTACAGATTATGCTTTAACTTTTGCAAAACTGATATCGAGAACAGCAAAAGATGTTGATACTTTGATAGATTCTCTACCAAGTGAAGAGTCTTCCCTCAAAGTTCAAGTAAGGTCAAAAGCTTGTTATTTTATGTGCATTTTAGATGCTTAACCACACCACAGAAATAATGAAATTTAAGTTATCTACATCTTGATTTGACAATGGGTCAGTTGACACAATGATACATGAAAATCTTTTTTATTCTGGTCCATGATTTTGGGCAATGTCACAGCTACTTAGGCCACACCAATATAATTTCTTGTCCATCGGACATCCAATGAAAGAAGGTATGAGCAGAAAAGCAATTAAATAATAAAATTATTTTTTGTAGGCAAAATTTTTAGGTGCTACATAAATAAATTTGTGCAGTAGGTTATAATTCTACTTGTTTCTGATTTATGAATTTAAACTATTTAAAAATAAGAAAAGTAGAGCAGAAATACAACAAAAAACAGTGCATAATTTCCTGGATGTAGGAAATTAATAATTATCTTATGTGTATAGTTTTACTTAAATACGAGTGTGTGATAAACAAGAAATTATATTGTTGTGGCCTAAGTTTGGTTTCATACAATAATATGAGAAAAGATAACTAGATATTCCCAATAAATACAATCTGATTAATATTGTATCCTTGATATTCCTGATTAATAGTGATATGCTGTCTATATCATTACTCTATATATCATTTATCGAGAGTATCAAATAACTGTATTTGATTTAATCAGTATGCCAATGAATATTACATTAATATTATATATTATTTTGCAAATTATGTATGATTCAAAAGTGAATGGTTTGTTTATTAGTTGGAAAGCTTGAGACGTCTTGAGGCAGAAAATCAGGAGGAGGCCAGAAAACTTGAGGAGGTGGTCAGCCACGGACAGCATTTACTGGACCGTGTCCAGGAGGCCCTCAGAGACATCGCCCAGTGTCAACTCCGGTGTCAAGCAATGGAAACAGATACCTGAGTTTGACAGATTTTCTAAGAGAGACCCAGTGAATGGAGACTCAGTGGATGCGTCTCTGATGTACATTTTGTTCACTCTGAATGTGTGTTCCAAAGGGTTTTAGCAAGGATAATATGTGATTAATTCTGATAAAGACAGAACATATAACAATCACATTAAGAATGTGTATTGAAAGATTTGATTTTCAATGTACAGTACTGTTATAAGCCTGTTATTGATGTCAAGTGCAATTATGACAATTATGATAGTTTTTCATGTATGTGTTTCAAAATAAAAATAAGTTAGTCATAGTAATTTCAAAAAGATGTTTTTGTAAAGAAACTTTATATAAGAAAATAAGGTTCTCTGCCCCTTGATTGATAAGATATCAAAATGTTATTATCTTTCAATCTTAAGGATCCTTGACACCCAGGGACTTCTACTTTTTATAACAATACGTCACAACATGGCGATTTTAGCGCATTGTGAAACAGTTTATACCACCAAACTTTGTTGTATATCTCTGTGGCGCACTGGGTGTTTCTTCAATATACCAACTCGCAGGTCCCGAGTTCGAATACTGCAGAGGTTTTTATTTTCATGAACAGCGGTAAAATATTAAAAGTTGATGTTTTCCCGAAAAAGTGAAATTTGTGGAGGACCCTTAAAGATATTGTCTGATCTTCATATTTAGGGTAAATTAGAATCATATGAAAGAAGATGGGTGAATAAGGCATGTAAACTGCCCATATGAGGATAGATAAGATACTATAAAATTAAAATATCTTCAAATGCCATAATATCCTTCTGAATTATTGAAAACAATGTATATTTACCATAACATGGATTTATAACCCTTAGATATTTTAAACAATTAGAATAGGTTGATTTAAACTGCCGTGTGCATGTCAAAACCTCCAAATAGTGTCATTTTTAGAACTTCAATGCCTTTCTTATATAGAGTGGGTCTGAGCTCCATATTTTTGTCATAGTCTATATAAGGTTTAAAGGAAATGAAACTGACTTCAATCAGCGAAAACATGGAGAGATGACCCACTTTACTTTAGAAATGCCATTTTGTATTGCAACAATTGAACATTTTAGAAAAATAATACAAGTCTTGAAATTTGTGTTTGAAGTTGAATATAGCATTTAACAATTAAGTTTGTTGTGACTGAAATGGCTCAGTGGTTGGAGCACCAGACATTAGGTAACATTATAGAGCTAGGGTTTTAGGTTGTGGGTTCGAGACCACCAAAACTTAATAATTTATTTATTTTTTAATATTCAAAACTGAATATAGTTAGAAATTGTGCCTTTGTAAACTTGAATTATAACACTAAACCAAATGGGCATTTGCGCTATCTTGTTCCCCCATCTTCTTTATTCTGGCATCCAGGAGTTAAATATTTACTTCTAATGAGTATTTTCTCATAAAATTCTTGAAAGAATTAACAATTCATTTTTCTTCATAATTTATAAAACAGTGGTTGATAGTTAAAATACTGGTAATATCAGTTTAAAAGCTAACTTTGTGATGTGTGCCAAGTTTAAAGATGTGTCAGATATCATTACATTACATGTTTGATGAAATTGATAGAGAAAAATAAATGTTTCATTGAATATAAGTCATTCCAATCATCCATTTTTGACAGAAGTTGGAGGGTTAACTAGGTGGAAAGGAAATCAATAGGCAATAGTGATGATATAAGGGACATTAATTCAGACATTGTTTTTCCAATTCATATGTTATTTATAATTGTATTAAAGTCTGGAAACAACAAAAGGTTTGCTAGTATTTTTATTTCTCTATTAGTCAAAGAAAGACTATTGTTGCTCAGTGGTCTAAGGAAGTTGAAACGCCAGAGTTAACATTGTGTTGAATTAGTTGTACTTGGACTAAGCACTTGACTTGAATGCCAGAGTCCACCAAGATCAACATTATTAGTGGATCGGTACCAAATTAATAGTTAACAGAGAGCTGAGGACTTTCGACTTTGAGTAGAGCATTGATTAAAACAGTTTTCCGGTCAACTTTTCTTTCAATATACGTCGATCAATTGATAAATTATTAAATTTATTTCTTAATTAAACCATTCTTATTTAGACAACGAACATGTAAATATATGGAGTTAAAAAAAATATCGTCCCATAGTTAATAAAAAATAATCTCGGCGAGATTCGTCGAGACGGTCAATTTTTTCAGTATCGACTTACCGTAATTTTCAAAATCTCATTGTCTTTATCTCAGACAAAAACATGAATTAATGACGCTGCGATGGCACCTATTTTTAATGTTTTAAAAATTTATAACCTTTTAAATTTTGTGTGAATTTTCAATCTGAATTAAAATTGTGATAAGGCAAATTTTGATTGCTCTTTTTTTATAATCTTGAGAAAAGCGATGCATTATGTTAAATTACTTTTAGATCAACACTTGCAGGGGCGTAGCTTGACTTAAAAGTCTAGTGAGACAAACCCATTGTGGCCAAGGCCCCCAGCAGGCCAAGGGCGGAGTGCTGATGGGGGTTCAGGTGGACAAAGCCCCTTGACTTTGAGAGTTTTAAAATTTAAAAATCATATTAGTCCTTGACAGAAATTCGTAATTTTACCAATGGTTTTGTTTTAAAGACTCCAGCATGCATACCATACTTCATATTAATTTTAAAAGTATTAGAGTAATTAAAAATGTTTACTTAAACTTCCAACACATTTAAATATGAATACACATTTTATTATTTTTTTTCTTTAAAACTTTATCCTCCCGAAGATATTGATATGAAAGTACAACATTCTATAGATTTGTTTAAATGTAAAATAAAAGCCTTTAGTTTTAAAACAAATTAAATATTTTCTGCAAATATTTTCATAATTATCATGATTATAACCTTATATTGTAAAAGGATGGTGGTCAAAAAGTCTTAAGGCAGTGCCTCATTGCCACAATAGAAGCTACGCCACTGACTTGCAGAAATGACTTGCTATGATGTATACATGCATGCATGCATTGTGTGTGTGTGTGTGTGTGTGTGTGTGTCTATATATATATATATATATATATATATATATATATATATATATATATATATATATATATATATATATATATATATATATATATATAGGCAAAATCGTTCATGTTTTCAATTCATAGATTAAAATATTTTGCATTTTCATTTTGGATACATTTGTAGATATTTAGAAACCATATTTGAGGGAAACATATGCTAAAATATCAATAGTTAAACTATGATACCGTTAGAGGATATAAACTCTGAAGTGAAATAAGCAAATCAAACCAGCGACCTTAATTATTAGTCATGGGATTTTTTTTCAAGTCCATTTTTACAAAGTATCTTTGGATATTGAATTGATATTAAAGGGGCGTGGTCACGATTTTGGTCAAAATCTATTTTTATTTTTTCATAATTTACAATGCTTTAGGGATGCATTTCTAACAATCAGATGAAATTTGAGAGTGAGTCGTAGAGTTATAAGCAAGATACAGGGCTCGCTATTCTAGGCACGTGCCTTGTTTTTGTTAACATAGGCTCAATATACCGGTAAAATATATTTTTCCAGCTGATTTGTCTATCTTCTAATTCATTTTAAGCATAAATAAAAAGTTTCAAACGTTTAACACATTCATTTTAGGTATAAAACTGTCATTTCCACTTCAACATTCAAAATGTAAACAAATGCTTTTTTTACATAGCAAAGAATTGTAAGCTCTGTAATTCGCTTATAACTCAACGACTGACACTCAAATTTTGGTTGCCTATTAAAATGCCATTTGTATTACAAACGTTAAAATCAGAAAAATAATTTTTTTTACCAAAATCGTGACCATGCTGACTATGCCCTGGAAATGCGTTAATTTAAAAACGTACCGTTAAATTCAAGTGCAAAAGTATTGCGATATTGCGCGAAAGTGTCGGCGTTTAATTTGTTTTGCGTTCATTCACGAAAGTTTTGCGTTTATTCGCAAAAATAATTTTTAGCTACGAAATACCTGCAATTCGGTGTGAAAAATTCGTTCCAGAACGTCTCAGCGCCAGGTGATCCTACAATCGCTTCCTCGCCTTCGCAACTTCGCACTCTCGCAAATTTTAAATTCACCCTAATGATGAAAGTGCGACCGCCGAGTGGCCCCAACGGAACACCATATATAACCACCCTCCCCCAAACTTTATCTTGCAAGCACATGTATGCACCTGTAATTATTTATTCATGGCATAGGCCTATATATGATTTAAATATTCGTTATAACGTTCTCATGTTTAGGCTACCCACAGTACTTTATTCTATATAAGATAACGTTACCTTGTTTTTTTTTGTTTTTTTTTTATATATATATTTATTTATTTAATTGAAAAGGTTAATTAAAGTTGCGATAGCGATTAGACACCCCCCCCCCCCCCCTTGCTCTGCTCTGTCACAGGTGAGTGCTTTCATCACATGATATTCCTGTTTGACCCGGAAATGATTTTTTTGAATGAATTATGTGACGTATGTTGTTGATGACATTCATACAAAAACATAGATCCTATAAATATATTTTTATTTAAGACAATTAATCGAGTACAAAATTAAACATATCAGCGTATAAAATTTTGTAATGATATGCTATATGGTATCGCTTAACATCATAATTTTACTGATTTATTGACAAATGCGGATGAATATTGGAACTATTTTTATTCTCTTCACCCGGTGGCCGCCATATTGGCAGAACGTAAGGACGGTCACAGTACTAGCCACCGGTAGTAATTTATCTTTTTCGAAAAACTTAGT
Organism: Magallana gigas; assembly: GCF_963853765.1. NCBI lineage: Eukaryota > Metazoa > Mollusca > Bivalvia > Ostreida > Ostreidae > Magallana > Magallana gigas. The sequence continues at coordinate 48,528,206 of NC_088855.1, forward strand.
GTAAGTTGGCGTGAAACAGGGAAACAAGTGATATATTGGCTACAGAATATGTCGCAGTTGCTTCCTATTAGGTTCCAGGAGCATTTACAGGTGTGTATATTCCGTTGTGCATTACTCATCTTTGGGGACACGTTACAGAAATTTCAAAACACGCCCCTCGTTTTGCATTCGGAAACAGGTGTTCTACCCTGAAACACCACTGATTTTAGGCAAAGTGTTTGATATTTGTATCCATGAACGTTTTCATGGACAAGATCAAGTCGATTTAATTTAATAAGACGCATCGCATCATAATTATGTGTAGAAGGGGGTGGAACTTGCAGACCGGAAGCTGATATATTGGTTATTTACAAATGAAGCATCTTTGATTATTTGATCAGTTGCTTCTTTGTAAAAGACATTATGATTTTGATTTTTACTGAATTAACGAATTTGAAATCTGAATTTGTATTATGTTTATTTTAATGCTTTGGAGATTATTCTATAAAAATAGAAATGACTTATAGTTGTACATCAAATGGAGTAATGTCTAAGACAGTATTAAATCTTAGCAATATCTGGTCATTTCATGCCCTGGGGCCTATGCTGTCAGAGAAATACATCTAAAGAAAACAAAACACTACCTTGTTTATGTGCCTGTTGGAAGTTTGTTAGGGATAAAATTGCATCATATAATCTTGATGACCCTCCCACCATCCACATCCACCCCCCTTGTCAATAATGACAATTGTCGAGAAATTTTGATAATGAGGAAATCATTTCATTTTATTTTTTTGAGGTTGTAAATGTTGTATGTCTTGTTAAATCAAAATTTGAATTTGAACTTTTCTGAAAATAAGTATCCCCAAATACTGGATTAAGAATATAAATATATTTATATTATTAAACAATATCTTTGTATGGCTTCTATTTGCAATATTACATAGTTTTCATGAAAAGAAATGTCAGCTTAATCAATGTAGACTTTGTTTAATATCTTATCAGAATGTCAAGAGATAAAACTAAAATGGGAAGTTCAGCTAAATTTAATGTAAATCTGAGCCATAGTGTACGTGCAGTACATCTTTACCAATCATAACTGGGATATTGCCGACAATCATTCAAGCTGCAACAGAGAATACATAACATGCCATGGTCAACTTTTGCTTTAAGTGGTATTAGTATTAGTTGACAGAGTAATGGAACTGTAATAAAATCAATGATGGTTGAGCTGTTTAGTCAATTTATCCAGAGCATTTATTGATTTCCACTATGACCAATAAGCATGATGCCAAGTCTTCTAAACTCTGACATGGGGTACCTTATCCCCTATATCTGTTTGGAAATATCTTTATGATGTTTGTTGAGGTAAAAAAAAATTATTTTTTAAAATTTTTGTTCTGCTCATAGCTCCAAAATGTTGGAATCAATGCTGCAAACATTGGGTTCAGCACCCTTACTATGGAATCGGACAAATACATCTGTGTCCGAGAAAAGGTGGGTGATACTGCCCAGGTGATCATCATAGATATGAATGACAGCTCCAACCCTATTCGCAGACCAATATCTGCTGATTCAGCCATCATGAATCCTGCGAGTAAAGTCATTGCATTGAAAGGTAATGAACAAGCTCATTGTCACATTCCATTGAGATAAAAGTAAAAGAAATGTGTATAGAACATAATTAACTAATCTTTGGCTCTATTTCACAGCTGGTAAGACTCTTCAGATTTTCAACATCGAGATGAAGAGCAAGATGAAGTCTCACACAATGACGGAAGATGTTATATTCTGGAAATGGATTTCGGTGAACACTGTAGCTCTTGTCACTGACGCATGTGTTTATCACTGGAGCATGGAAGGTAATATCATTGGAACTCCATACATTAAGAACTCTACTCCTTCGTGTCAAAAAAATGGTGGGATAGTATAAAGTACTAAGCATTGGTTTTCTGTTACAGGTGACTCCCAACCACAGAAGATGTTTGACAGACACACAAACCTTGCCGGTTGTCAGATTATCAACTACAGAACAGATGCAGCTCAGAAGTGGCTCCTTGTTGTTGGAATATCTGCCCAGGTATGCTTCTAGTCATATTGTTAAACTATCATTCTGAAATGTTTGGCATGAGCTTACTGCTTTATCTCCAAATTTGCATCCTTATCTGAAAAACAATTTTCATATTTTCTTGTTTAATTGTTCATTGATAAAGCATTGTGCTTAAGCATGAAATTCTTGTTATTATTCAAACCTCAATGAAAATCAGCAATGCATATGTTTACAATTTATCAATTAACTTCTTGAATGGATTCTTTTAATGAAAAGTATCATTTGAAGGAATTTCATGCATGTTTTAAAAGATTATCATATCAAATTCAAGCTAATGCTTTAACTCTGGTAAGTGGAGCAGGGGTCAGTTTATTAAGTTTTGTTACTTTGTTAACTAAATATTTGACACTGTGTTATGCTAGCATTATCATTTATGTTCTAAATATTGTGTGTAACATATTGTCAAAGATTTTTGACCAATACTTGAAACAGCAGCACAGGAAATAGAAATATTGCCTGGGTGTTTGTAACGAGGTCCTGACTGGCCAGGGACCTTGTATCTGTAACCCTAACACTGACTTCTCTCAAATTTCAGACTGGGGCAGAAGGAGGAGTAAGTATATATACAGCATTCCCCAGCCATTCTGTACACATAATTACCCCTCCAAGCGCCCCACTGAGGCTGTGTCCTTAGTTCATGGAGAATTCAACAAAAATGCATGTTCTTTACTAAAAGCTATTGATTTTGATTACTGGTTTAGTTCTATGATGATAAAAAGTAGATGATGTTGCATGGGGTATTTTACAAAAATGAAAGTTAATGTGACAAAAAACCAATGAATTTAGGCATGTGGTTGTTAGGAAGAGTTAAATACATATCATGTTTAAACTAGATATGTATTGGGTGGTAGGTATTTTTGTGTAATTTTGTGTTTATGATTTTCTCAAGAATAAGACAAATCATTACTCAATTTTAGATGAGTGCAGATTCAGTGAGTATAGCAACCTGACCCAGATCCCGTTTATCTTCCACAATTACAGTACATTGAAGTCATGAGCCCAATACTCCCTAATTTACACCTGACAACCTAAAACAAGTAGGGAAGACACACGCCAACATTCCATTAACTAAGTTTAATTGCTAATGTTTCTGTTTACAGCAAAATCGTGTTGTTGGTGCCATGCAGCTGTATTCAGTGGAGAGGAAGATCAGTCAGCCAATAGAGGGTCATGCTGCAGCGTTCACACAGTTCAAGATGGAGGGTAACCCCCAGCCATCCACACTCTTCTCTTTTGCTGTCAGAGGAGCACAGGGAGGAAAGGTAAACTTGTAGATGAGGATTCAAACATGTATACTGCTCTGTTGAATAGGTTGTTTGATTAACATCAGACTAATATTGGAATAACTGATTTTTAATTTTAAAACATCATGGAAATTGTATTTTCTACAAAATTTATGCTATTTATTTTTGTCTCTGTAGCTTCACATAATTGAAGTAGGTCAGCCCCCTCAAGGGAATCAGCCATTCACCAAAAAAGCTGTAGATGTGTTCTTTCCTCCAGAGGCACAGAATGATTTCCCCGTAGCAATGCAGGTTGGTTTTATTTTGACATGGTATCATGAGAGATTGGCATGTTTCTAATAAAGTTGCAATTACATTTTTATGAAAATAACTTCACTGAAATAATTTTTCTTTCAGATGAGTCAAAAACATGGTGTTGCATTTCTGATCACAAAATATGGGTACATTCATTTGTATGACATAGAAACTGGTACTTGCATTTACATGAACAGAATCAGTGGAGACACAATATTTGTCACTGCTCCACATGAGGCCACCTCTGGAATCATTGGTGTCAACAGAAAAGGACAGGTTAGTATCAACTTGTGAAAGAAGGTCTCCAAGAACCAGATGTTTTTTTTTTCAAAACTAAAAAAACCTTACAACTTTTATTTATTTTGCCAACAGGTTCTTTCAGTCAGTGTAGAGGAAGACAATATCGTTCAATACGTTACCACTAACCTGCAAAACCCAGACCTGGCTTTGAAAATTGCCTCCAGGGGTAATCTGCCAGGGGCTGAAGACCTGTTTGTTAGAAAATTTAATAACCTATTCCAGAGTGGAAACTACCAGGAAGCTGCCAAGGTAGCAGCTAGTGCTCCCAAGGTAAACTGTTATCAAACTTCTGTATTTATAAACAAGGGTGGTTTTTGATAATTGATTTTCATGATCATACCTATGTTTATAATTTTAAACAAGTCAAAGTAGCATGTAAGGACAGGATTTCTGCTATAAATTTTGGGTTTATAGTGTAACAGTAAGCAATTTTACAGAAATTCAGGTATTATTAATTATTTTTTATGTCTATTGGTATATACATGTAAATATGGATAGATTATGTGATCAAATCCAATTAAGCAAAAGAAAACATTTGCAAGTGAAGATATGATCTGTTAAGTAGCAGTTTGTGTGTTTGTTTAGGGAATTCTAAGGACACCTCAGACCATCCAGAGGTTCCAGCAGGTAGCTGCACAGCCCGGACAGAGCTCACCACTGCTGCAGTACTTTGGTATTCTGCTGGACAAGGGGCAGCTTAACAAATACGAGACTTTAGAGTTATGTCGTCCAGTACTACAGCAAGGCCGCAAACAGCTTCTAGAGAAATGGCTTAAAGAAGACAAGGTACGAGTCAGATATGAAGCATTAGATGTAATCATTTTATTTTAATTGAATTTGATGAAGTGTTCACAGAGGTAACTTTTATTTTAGCTTGAATGCAGTGAAGAACTAGGAGACCTTGTCAAATCAGTTGATCAGAACTTGGCACTGTCTGTATATCTGAGGGCCAATGTTCCTGGAAAGGTAATAAACCCTTATGTTTTAATACAAGTAATCTTTTATGTTACATTCGAACAAATTTGTATTTTTTGGACGTACATTTACATTTGTAGAATGAAAAAATGTTTATAAGTTTTCAAATTTAATATTCTTTGTGTACATCTTACAAAATAATCACAATAAAATAAATAAAGTAAATTGTAATCCTGTTTGAACCCTTTTTGTTGTGCCATTGTAGGTCATTCAGTGTTTTGCCGAGACGGGACAATTCCAGAAGATAGTGATGTATTCAAAGAAAGTGAACTTTACCCCCGATTACATCTTCTTGTTGAGAAGTCTAATGAGGATTAACCCTGAGCAAGCTCTACAGTTTGCGCAGATGTTGGTGGAAGATGATGAACCTCTGGCTGATCTGAACCAGATTGTGGACGTGTTTATGGAGATGAACCTGATCCAGCAGTGTACTTCGTTCTTGTTGGATGCTCTAAAGAACAACAGGCCATCAGAGGGTCCTCTACAGACCAGGCTACTGGAGATGAACCTGATGTCAGCCCCTCAGGTACCTTCAGAAGATTCATAAACTTGCTGTAGTGTGTTTTTGTCTTAGTATAAAGAAACCTGTAATTTAAATGTATTTGATCTTCCTAGGTTGCTGATGCCATTCTTGGAAATCAAATGTTTACTCACTACGACAGAGCACACATCGCCCAGCTGTGTGAAAAAGCTGGACTCCTGCAAAGGGTGGGTAATCGTCTTTGTTAATAAATTATATTCAATTTTAAAAGCTATTTGAGTGGAGAAAACATTTGTTTCCAAACTTTATATTTGCTATAATTACAGGCATTGGAACACTACACCGATCTGTATGACATCAAAAGAGCTGTTGTACACACCCATCTCCTGAACCCAGAGGTAAGAGCCCGCCTGTAGAGGACTGATTGGAGAGTTGAATGATAGTTATACTAAGAGATGTTGTTTACATATGGTTTGTACATTTGTGCAGTGGCTAGTGACCTAATAAGACATGTTGTTTAGATAAGTGTTCTACAATTTTACAGTGGCTAGTGACCTACTTTGGATCCCTGTCTGTTGAGGATTCACTGGAATGTCTGAAAGCCATGCTACAGGCCAACATCAGACAAAATCTGCAAGTCTGTGTACAGATCGCCTCCAAGTATCACGAGCAGCTTGGCACCAACAGCTTGATCGAAATCTTTGAATCATTCAAAAGCTTTGAAGGTATAATCCATTATTCTATCCTGGGAAAGAAATTTTCCAAACGTAAACTGAGTGAAATGAAATAGACACTGTTTGCCTGTCAGTGTCGCATTTCAAATCACAGGTTCTATTAATTATTTATATCATCATATTTCCTGCAAACATACTGTTGTTTCATCAATATTCCTTGAATAACATTTTGTATTAATTTGATCATCAGCAATTTACAATCTTTGAAACTGATTTTCCTAAATCTAGAAAAAGTTTATATCAACAAAGATTGATGAAATCACAATACAATGCATTAAAGGAAATGAAAATCCATATACTAAAGATTTGTGTAATTTTCAGGTCTATTCTACTTCCTGGGATCTATTGTTAACTTCAGTCAGGATCCAGATGTACATTTCAAGTACATCCAGGCAGCCTGTAAAACGGGACAGATCAAGGAAGTGGAGAGAATTTGTCGTGAGAGCAACTGCTATGACCCAGAGCGTGTCAAGAACTTCTTGAAGGAGGCCAAACTGACCGATCAACTGCCCTTGATTATTGTCTGTGACAGATTTGACTTTGTTCATGATCTAGTCTTGTATTTGTACAGAAACAATCTGCAAAAGTACATTGAAATCTACATTCAGAAGGTAAGCATATAATCGAAACTTACTAGTTATGTAAAGATTATGGACATTTCTTATTTGATTAAGTGTTTTGACTTTGTGCCAAAATGCTTAAGAAATTCCTAGAGAAATAGTTCCTCAGACAGGCCGGTGATCCTAAATGATACTGCGCTTTGCTTGTGAACAAACATATCACTCTGTATTATGAATATATGCTGTTCAAGGTTAATGTGCATGAATTTCTGAACAACTGAATTCCTGTTGTAGGTGAACCCTGCCAGACTGCCAGTAGTCATCGGTGGATTGCTGGATGTAGACTGCAGTGAGGACGCCATCAAACAACTCATCATGGTGGTCAAAGGACAGTTCTCCACTGATGAACTTGTAGCTGAAGTAGAGAAAAGAAACAGGTCAGAATTCATTTGCCAGCTTGTTTTTCTACTAATCTCTATGGTAATTTAGGAAAAGGAAGTTGAGTAATCACAAACACGTGCAGATGCAGATGTTTTTTTATGATTCAGCAACAAGACTTGCCTCTTATTTTAAATTCCTATTTTCATAAATTGAGCTTTATATCTTTTCTGTACTGTTGTAGACTGAAGCTGTTATTGCCTTGGCTGGAGATGAGGGTACATGAAGGAGTACAAGAACCAGCGACACATAATGCCCTCGCCAAAATATACATTGACAGCAATAACAACCCAGAGAGATTCCTCAAGTAAGAATCTCCATACATTAAATCGTCTACCACTAACTTGTTAGCTGTTATCACAGCCTTTGGTTGTGTTATTATCATGTGGGTAAAATCTTTTTTGATTTCATTTTATAGGGAGAACCAGTTTTACGACAGCCTTGTTGTAGGAAAGTACTGTGAGAAGAGAGATCCTCACCTTGCTTGTGTAGCATACGAAAGAGGACAGTGTGATGAGGAACTCATCCAGGTACACGCTATATTGAATTACATGTAGTGTCATATCTATGTACTATTGTAGTAAAGCATCACTGATACCTGCTTAATAATATTTGTATAAATTTTCCCTCTCTGTAGGTGTGCAATGAGAACTCCTTGTTCAAGAGTCAGTCCCGCTACCTAGTGAAGCGTAGAGACATGGACCTTTGGGCCAAGGTGCTGAATGAAGACAATGAGTTCAGGAGACAGCTGATTGACCAGGTGGGCGTTGCCTCTATTCACAGGAGATAGTGGAATCATTGCTTGATGCTGTTCTTTGTTAATTGTCAGCTGTTGTAATGAATCTTGACCATGGATTTGTTTTGTGCTTGCAGGTAGTGCAGACTGCTCTGTCCGAGACCCAGGATCCCGACGATATCTCGGTGACAGTGAAGGCTTTCATGACAGCAGATCTACCCAATGAGCTCATTGAGTTGTTGGAGAAGATTGTTCTGGATAGCTCTGTCTTCAGTGAACACAGGTTGGTATAGATGGGAAGGAAATGTTTCTACCATTCCTGCATATAAAATTATCAAAATGTTTCTATACTTAAATTTAAATTAATGTTGTACATGTATTGCCATTTTAGGAACCTACAGAACTTGCTGATCCTGACTGCCATTAAAGCTGATCGCACTCGTGTGATGGAGTACATCAACAGACTGGATAACTATGACGCCCCAGACATTGCAAATATTGCAATCACTAATGAACTGTATGAGGAAGCTTTTGCCATCTTCAAGAAATTTGAAGTCAACACATCTGCTATACAGGTTAGGATCGATTAAAACTTTGAAACATGTATTTTTGTTTGATATTTGTTAACTTCTGCATGTAAGGTTTAGATTTATGAAAATTGTATTTACTATATTGTAAAAAAAATTTTTACAGGTGCTAATTGACAACGTAAAGAACTTGGACCGTGCTTATGAGTTTGCCGAGCGTTGCAACGACCCAGCAGTCTGGAGCCAGCTCGGACGTGCTCAGCTGAATGAAAACATGGTCAAAGAAGCCATTGATTCCTTCATCAAGGCTGATGATCCATCACAATACATGGAAGTTGTCAATGTAGCAGCCAGCAACAGTAAGCAATGTTATCCTGCTTGTAGCAAATGCATATCATTGGTGAACATTCATTGTTCTGTCACTAGTAACTCTTGCAACAAATTCAGAATGTGAAGATATGTATATTAATTATGTTGTTTCTCCGTTTATTACAGATAGCTGGGAAGATTTAGTCAAATTCTTGCAAATGGCCCGCAAGAAAGCAAGAGAAACATTTATAGAAACAGAATTAGTCTTTGCTTATGCAAAAACCAACAGATTAGCAGATTTAGAAGAATTCATTTCAGGGCCAAACCATGCTAACATCACACAGGTAAAAGAGTATAGAATGGTTTTCAGATATTCTAAAATCTGTTTCTGTGTGTGCGTGTTACATGTTTGTTAGATGAAAGGAAACCTTTGATCACCTTGTAAATTTCCTTTATAGGTGGCAGACAGATGCTTCGACAACAAAATGTATGAAGCTGCCAAACTACTGTACAATAACGTATCTAACTACGCCCGCCTGGCTATCACTTTGGTCCATCTAGGAGAATATCAAGGAGCTGTGGATGGGGCAAGGAAAGCCAACAGCACTAAGACCTGGAAAGAGGTGAGGCACAATATACATACATTACTGTAATAGCGAGTGGATCAGTGTGGATGCTGTATAGTTATCTAGTTTGAAAAAGATGAACTAACAAGTCTACTTTTATATGAAAGGTTTGCTTTGCTTGTGTGAACAATGAGGAGTTCAGACTGGCCCAGATGTGTGGTCTACACATTGTTGTACACGCTGATGAGCTGGAGGAATTAATTAACTACTACCAGGATAGAGGCTTCTTTGAGGAGTTAATCTCCCTACTAGAGGCAGCATTAGGCAAGTCACAAAATCTCAATACCAAAACTTATTTCAAATGATATTAAGTTGCAGAACTTTTGAAGATTTGGATCATGTTGAACTAATTGTGGTACGTTTTGTTATTTTACAGGATTAGAAAGAGCCCATATGGGTATGTTCACAGAATTAGCCATTTTATACTCAAAATTCAAACCTGAGAAGATGAGGGAACACCTAGAGCTGTTCTGGTCTAGAGTCAACATTCCAAAAGTAAGTGCATATATTTTAAAATCAGATACTAAAGCTGTATGATTTTGAAAATTAAGTTTTGAAAATTTTGGAGGCAAATTTCAGTCAGAGAGCAATATGTTGAATCTCTTATTTTAGGTATTACGAGCAGCCGAACAAGCCCACTTGTGGCCCGAGTTAGTCTTCTTGTATGATAAATACGAGGAGTATGATAATGCTATCATTGCAATGATGAACCACCCTACAGAGGCCTGGAAGGAGAGCCAGTTCAAAGACATCATCACAAAAGTCGCCAACATTGAGCTCTACTACAAAGCCATTCAATTCTACCTGGACTTTAAACCTTTACTTCTTAATGACTTGCTAATGGTCCTGACCCCTCGTCTGGACCACACCCGGGCGGTCAACTTCTTCATCAAAGTGAAGCAGATATCCCTGGTGAAGCCGTACCTCCGCAGCGTGCAGAAGAACAACAACAAAGCCATTAACGAGGCGCTGAACAACCTCCTGATTGAGGAGGAAGATTATCAAGGTCTGCAGGCCTCCATCGATGGCTACGAGAACTTTGACAACATCATGCTGGCCCAGCGACTAGAGAAACACGAACTCATTGAGTTCAGGAGAATTGCAGCCTACTTATACAAAGGAAACAACAGATGGAAACAGTCTGTTGATTTATGCAAGAAGGACAAGCTTTTCAAGGTGAGATTTTTTAAGAAGGGTGGACTGAATTTTATTTAAGAAACAATATTGAAAAAGAAATAAAACATCTGAATATTTACTGTAGATTCCTTATTTATGCCAGTACTTAATTCTGCGATTGAACTGTTTTGCATCAAATTGCGAGAATATAAAATTGCAAACGCCTAATTTTTATCGTGGTTTTATTTACACCTGTCCAAAAAATAAAAGCAAGAATTAAAATCCGCAAGATGGCCTTTTTGCATTTTTACATGGATATTTATTCCTCGTGTTTAATAAGGAATATACAGTATTGAATTTGAAATGACTAACAGCAATTACAAATACATATAAAGATGACAACTTGAATTTTAACAATTTCAGGATGCCATGTGTTATGCTAGTGAGTCTAGAGACACTGGAATAGCCGAGGACTTGATTGCCTGGTTCTTGGAGAACCAGTATCATGAATGCTTTGCGGCGTCACTGTTCCAGTGTTATGATCTCTTGCGACCCGATGTGATACTAGAATTGGCATGGAGACATAACATCATGGACTTTGCCATGCCCTACATGATTCAGGTTGTGAGGGAATACATTTCCAAGGTAAGAAAATTGTAAATCTGTGAAATACATACCCAAATATACCAGCAGACTATAACATATTGATCGGTATGACGTCTATGGGTCTGATTATTCTGTGGATGCATTTCAGGTTGATAAGCTGGAACAAGCAGAAAATGTGAGAAGTGAGGAGGAACAGAAAGCAGAGGAGAGACCCATTGTCTTTGGTATGAATATTTATAGTTTGCCACTGTAATGATCTTTGAGGAAAATTTTAACAGAAATATTTATTTGATGTACTGGAAAAATACTAATCTGTACAGCTGTAAATTGATCAATTGTTTCTGATTGCAGCTTAATTTGGACTGATGTTATTTTAACAAAATTAAAAATTTGATTGTTTCTGATTTCAGCGGAACCTCAACTGATGCTGACTGCTGGTCCCTCCAACATGATGCCCCCACCTCAGGCTCCTTCACCCCAGCCTCCCTATGGGGGCCCCGCCTACCCTGGGATGGGTGGTGGTGTTCCTACCTATGGCTACAGCATGTAACATTAAAATAACTTCATAGTCATACCAAGTATTCCCAGCATCTGACATGGTGTATATTGTGAACAAGTGATATCATAGATGTGGAAGATTCAAAAGTTTGCCAGTGATGTGTTTTGATGCATTAGTTTGTAGAAGCTGTACAACAGGTCCTTGATGTTGAGTGCAATATTCTCTGTATGTAGTACATAGGGACTATTTAGGCAACCAATAATTTTCAGATTTAATCATTTTCAAACAAATCTTACCGAACGCTTTACTGAACAGGATTTGTTGAATTTTAGTTAATTTTAAAAAATAATGATCAATGATTAATGAAAACTTATTGATCATCGCATGGCAGATTTTTGGAGAAGCCTTAGCTAAATCAATCATTAATTCCAAGGGACCTGTGAAATGTTATATCATTTTATGAGATGTAAATTTTCTGTGATTTTAAGTTGTCAAGTATGTATGTATATATATATATTGAATTTAAGTTTAAAGTGCTTCAAATGCAGTTCATGCAGTGTTTTTGTTATTCATAAAATGAGGTCAAAATAGTAATTGTTACTAGATATAAATTTTGAATTGGCTTGATCATTAGAGCATGTTGTTTTTATTTTCATTTGTCACATGGTTAATGATTAAATTAATGAATGTGTGGTATTTTGCACTAATCTTTCAAACCTCATATTGACATTTGATTTCAAGGAAGTTTTGAATTTGTAGATAAGACAAATCATCAAATACGCTTTACTTTAAAGCATAGAAATTATTTATTTATAGCTATTTAAGAAAAATGTACTATAGACTAGCTTTTAATTGTTGCACATACTCAAATATATCACTGAAAGGAAACTACAATAGTGTATGAAGTTCCATAGCCAACTATATATATAGTTCATTTGAATTCAATGTTGTATAAAAGGACATTTGTAGAGGTTCACTTGAATATGTGACTGTGTGTTGTTGGTTTTCAGACTCTGCTATTAAGGTTCCAGCTAGTGAGCATTTCGACAATATTGTTGTCTATTCTGTGGTCTAGATTGTTATCCGATGCTGTGATGACATTGGATTTTATCTATCAGTAGTAATGTACAAGTGTATTACACAAAGAACAAGAATAAACTTCTATAGACAATATTGAAAACGGCAGTTATTTTTTTTATTCAAAAGGAAGCAATGTTTTGTAAGAGTTATCTCTCTTTTATTGACGCCACCTGAAGAACGGAAATGACTTCCTGAATGACCCGTAGTAGTAGACTCAATACAACATGTACTATGGCATCAGCAGGATAATGATTGACTCACTTCCTCCGATAAGAATACGTGAATCACTCTTTGTTCATTAAATTATCGAAGGAAAAAACGAAAAGATAAACTTTCTGCGGGACCTTGACTTGCGAGCTTAGGTTAATTTTTGACGCTGTTTTACACCGCGATAACTACTCTGTAGCTTCTAGCAAGTCGAAGAAAAGACGCAGTTTACATTACACTGTCGAATTAGTAGTTGTTATCAGTTTCAATATCAATTATTAATAATTTGCCTCAAAATACAAGAACATGTGTGATAACCTTTGTATCAGGCGTATTTTTCACTTCGAAAACTTTTTGTTCTTTGTCTTAGTAATTGAAAAGTTACAGTCATACTGTGGGGAAAACTGTAAATTGTAGTATACATAAATCTCTTTATCACAGCTAGATGTCGTAATTATGTTGACACTGAGTAAAGGGTATGCCACTCGCAAGGTGCGCGGTTACCTGTGACCCCATAAAATTAAGCATGGTCATGAATATTCATAAGTTCGCAGCTTATATAGTCTGACGGGTTTTCGCATCTTTAGTACTAAGATCTAACGAGAGAATAATTAAACATTAAATGAAAATATTTATACTATAGGTGTGAATCATTCGTTCTAGTTGGTGGCGGTAACTTTGAGAGTTTCCCCTTCATTCGGCGAGGCACTCGGATCGGCAGCAGTGGGGGAATTAAAACCTTAGCGCGTGGCAGTGTGTAGCAGACCTCGCGCAAACCAACAGCGCTGCTGAGGGGAGAAGGAACAGCATCTCACAAATCTTGTGGAAGTCGTAGCTTTCATTTTGTTTCTCGCTCAGTGATAGACATGATGGGGAAAAGTGGGCTTCTTTTGGTTGGATTTGTGTTGTGCGTGGTGTATTTCAGTGGGGCAGTTTCAGCTTTCAGGACTTGCGCCGAGGCCCGCTATTGCTGCCCGGGCCGAAATAATACATGCTTTGCTCATGGACCCCGAATGGATAATGACAATAAGCAAGAAAGATGTTTTTGTGACCAGGAATGTGTCACTATGGGCGACTGCTGCATCGACTACACACAGACATGCTCAGGTAATTTCTTACCAAAATATGTTGCCTAGCAACTTGTAGAATTATCAACATCTGTGCATGTAAGATAAAGCTAACCAAAAGCTCCTCAGATTAGCATTAAGATAATGATAGGCTACAGAAAGTAAATCTAGTGCCTTTTCCTACCATGGTACAATTTGTTTACCCATTTCAAAGAATTTAATTATTGGAGAAATCTGAACCCAAAATTAAGAATTTTTCTGGAGGGCAAGTGAGGTCGGCAGTAGATTACCACACAAAGAGTGCTAATTTAGAGGTTTATTACCGACAATCCTGACCCAGGGCTGTGTGTTTAGCTGGGCTGAGACTGGGGGCTGATCCTTGCCATTCAGAGACACTGGGGATGTCACTGTTGTATGTATCAATACACACTGGCTTTGTGTGCCACATTCAACTTTCGCTGTGAAAAATATGATTATCCAGCAGGTTTGCTAATATTCACACGGGGTGGCTCTGTATTGATAGAGATTTAACTGCCCAGGTATAACCAACCCAGACCCTTTAATATATCCCTTGGCAATGGCTCCACTAGACTGGAATTATTTTGTGCGTCTTTTTAGGGTTTTTTTTTCTGACCTCCCCAACAATAGTAATTTTTCTTGTGTGTTCTTGAGGAAGGGGATTTGTAAAATGTGGAATTGGTCAACAGTTTAATGGTTGCCTGTTATCTACCCTTTCTTTGAACCAAGTACACTGTAAACATCATAAAATTTTTGTTTTAGTTCAAATACAAAGTGAAGAGGCATTTATCATGCCAAGACTGCAGTAAGTCCAAAACCAGTTGTTATGTGCCCTGATCTCCTAAATTAAATGTCAAACTTGCACAAAAATCTCTTCTCTGCAATGTTTACACTAGATAATTTTTTCTTCAATGTGTCTAACCTGTTACCTAACAATGAAATAATCCACACAAAGAAGTGTCTTCCCGTTTCTGTGATTATGCAGTGAAATATTGCTTCCTCCAATTTCTAAAAAGGTTGAGTAATGGAACCAAATTCCTTAGATTTTTTTTTCTTTTCCTTGATTATGACGTAATCTATTGGCCACAAAAGTTCGAAGAATCTTATTAAACACTTGATTGATGGAGTGTGTAGCTGATTTTGGAAGGTTGCTCAGCTTGTTATAAAGCAAGAATCATTGACCCCCTAACCAGTGCTGATAGAACCACCGACCCTGATAGTAGGGGGAGATCTCAGAGATGCTATTATCCTGACCATTCACCACAGAACTAGGCCATGTCTGTGTGGCTGTTTTTACTGATAGAGGAGCTGGTAACAGAGCAGTCAGAGAACTCTTTCACAGAGACCTGCCATGTTTTTTTTCTCCACACTGTTTTGAGATTCTTGTGTTTCAGACATGTTTGAAGAAGATTTTGATAAAAGATGAAAGTTCTAGGTCAATTTTTTCCTTCAAAATGTTCTGTATTAAGTCTTAATTGAAAAAAGAAATAAACTATTAAAAATACATTAAATGCTGCCATGCTGTTGAAGATTTAGGATAGACACTATGCATATATTTTCTGTCAGACAGTCAAGACTAATTATGTTAACCTGATTTGACAACTCAGTGACCCAAAGGATGAACAGTTGCAGTCTGGAGGGTAATTAAGGATCTTACGGTCTTTCACCAGGGTATCTATTAGAGGGGAATCCATTTATTAGGTCAGATCGGGTGACTCTTTAATTATTTGCAATGATTCCAAGCCAGTAACTAAGCCGACCCTGTGATCTTCAGCACTATTATCTTACCTCACCGCCACCCCCTTCAGAGCATTTTCAGAATTTTGAAGTTGTTTTGCCAGGAGGGATAGATTGTCTGGCAATTGCTTTTTAATCATACACATTGTCTCTAAGCAGTATATTTTACCCATTCTTTATGACCCATGGTTCTCTATATAGTGGCTCAAAATTATTATGTTATGGACGGAAAGAATGTTGCGTTTTGGTCATATGCATTCATTTTTATGGCATGTTATAAATTTTTTTAAAAGATAATGTTTTAAAGTTCAAGTCAAGGCAAATGGATTAACATATGAATTCTTATTTGAACCAGTCCTTCATGATGGCCTGTTAAATTGTCCACACTCTTGAAAGGGGGAGACATCATTATGGCCACAATTCAGATTTCTGGACTCAGGTGGCTTGTAATTTGAACATTCTTTTAATTTTATGTTAATAAACTGTCAGATTTTTATTTTCGAGTGTGATGAATGATGCGACCAGAGAACTTGATCAATTGAATTTTTTATTTTGAGCATCGCATGTATCTGATAAATGCGGTGTGTGTGGACAGATAAAAGTAAAGGGCCGAATGATGCCCCTTGGCTAACCTAATGATGGGCCTGAAAAAGATAGGCATCTCCCATCATGGTGACACCCTGTGTATAGAATAGCGATGGCAAATTGATTTCATTGCTGTGGGACGACCGCTTGGTCAAACTCTTTTTTTTATTTTGACATTGAAGAGAAGGACTGGGTGTGTAATCAAATAGTTTGTGTTAACAGTTCTTGACTTCTGCCACTATCTGTCACTGCCAGGCTGGAATGAAGTCTAATGGATTCTTAAAGGACAAACACAAAGATAATGAGTCAATCTACATTAATTTATTAGTAAGGGGGAGAAATACAATTGAACCTTTGAGACCAACCTCTTAGATTTGGTTACCTTGGTCCTGAGTGGACACTTTAGTGCTGCTTTTCATCATGACTGTAGTATAATATAAATACTGACGAGACTGAAATACTGCCTTTCCTTTTAAAATCTTCCATCAATAACTTCTTTGTTTGAAAGAAATGTCACTTTTATTTTAACTATTTGGAAAGAATTTATTCTGAAACAAGAGATGTATAAAGAGTGAAAGTTCCCATAAATTATTTAAAATTTATAATCTCTTTAACAGTTGACTTTTTGTATCTTTACCCAAAAATCCAATCTATAATATCTTTTAGTGTGTTGTGCACCTGTTTAATGGTGAAACTAATTACCTAACAGATCACCTTGTGTAGTTCTGGGTAACAGAGGTAATGGTGTTTTTTAGTTAAATTAGGTGTCCGTGGTGATCTGGAATAATCAGGTGGTGCTTCTCACACCTGTTTGTTTTTTTGCAATAAACTGCATCATAAACCACATGACTAGTGGAGGAAAAGTTATCAGTAGTGACGACTCAAGTTAAAAAAACTGAGGGCACCATGACTTCTGTTGTTGAAATAAAGTTGAATTCAGGGTGCATGGCTTTTGCAGATTGTCGTTTATGGCACAAGCAACAAGGATTAAAGGTTTATGAAATAAATCTTCCTAAAGCCAACCTCTATTGAGACAAACTGTCGTTTTACCTAACTATTGACCATAAATAACATCATTCATCCTGCTTCCTTAGAAATAGTGCACAAAAAAAGATCAGGCCCCGAAGATTTGAGTCCTTCTGGTTGATTAGTCCCATCATTGTTCGGACCCTCTCATCAGTGGGGGATATGTTCGGGGTAAGGTTCTGCGGGATCGGATTTTCTGTCTGACCAGGCTGCATTCATGAGGTGTTTTGTATGTTGTTAGACCCCATGTTTGTCAGCTTGTTTGATGACTGTTCATATAATAATACAGCATGTCTGCCTATCAGCATAAAATGAAGTGAAGCATACATGGATAAAAACAGCATCAATGCTGAATGATTCTTACTTTAACTTGAATAGATATATCAGCATTCCAGCATTAGAAAATCAAGAGAGTAGGAATCAGGGTTAATAATTGACAAAGTAACGATATATGCTAAATAGTGCTAAATAGTGCTAAAAAGTAGATACAAGTAATTATAATTTGTACATGGATTTAAAGGTAAGAAAAACTGGAGTCACTGGTTGTTCTCCAATTCCAGCTGTTGCCATGATATGAATGGAGTGTGACTAGCGAGGAGTACTTGAGAGCATTAAGTAACTGTGTTTAATTGAGTCAATCAAGTCGGTTTGTACATGGACTGATCAGTCCTTTGTATACAAGTACTAGGTTATGATAATATTTGCTCAGGTCGTGTAAAAACAGCAGGCTCTGCTCGGGTTGTTGTTGGCAAAATCACAGGTTTCCTTTGAACTGTTCTGATTAATCCTTTTGTCTCCTTACCTAAACACACCTGTCTGTATTGGGGGTTATCTTAATGTCTTCTGTCGTGAACCCACTGTAACACAGGGTTATGCAGAAACGTGTCAAACTAGTACGCCCCTCAAAACAAAGCTCCCAAATTTTCCCTCCCTTGAATTGTTCCATCAGACTGTTCTATTTCTGTGTTTGCTTTCCTCTCATACACGCATCTTGAGACATTTTTAAGTAGAATAATGATGTATTATTGTCTGGCTTCTCTCCATTCCTTTTTTTTAAATTGGACATATCTGCACATCTGGATTAAGAATGATTCATTGCAGGAAAACTTAATGCATTTAACCTTGCAGTTGACCAGAAAATCACTACCATTTTCTTCTTTCAGTCCTCTTTCAAAGGAGGGTATTGAGCATGACAAATCTAGCATAATGATAGCTAATCATGCCAGTGTGCCAGAATGGAATTTCTCTGACCCCTACTTTAAAGTCAATCAGCTGTTAATTGTTTGAAAGCATGGGGTGGGAAAGCCAAGGGAAGGATAACTTAGCTGAAACAGGAGAGAAGCCTCAGATAAAAATGTTACCTTTGAAAAAAGGTTTGTTGATTGACAGATTCCCAGGAATGTTAAAAGCTAAAAGTAAAAATATAGAAATGTAGACATTTTCCAACATGTTTTATAAACTCTGAACATCCCCCCAAAAGAAAAAAAATCAAATCCATAGATATTCAAAATAACTGTCTGACTTTGAGAGATGGTTCAGGGTATATCTTTGTATTTTTCTAGACGAATTGAAATGAAATGAATTGCTTCTCAGTTTTCGTCTCCAATGTGCAATAATCTGTCACCTACTGGGCACATTCTTTTTTTCTTTGTAACTTGAGAATAACTTTTTGAATTGGAGTGAATTGCTGGCCATCTCAATGTTGGTGGTTAGATAATTGGCTTTCCCACAAACCTGCATTTTAAATGATATGCAGATATTTCAAAAATCAATGTATTGAGTCAAGATTCAGTAAATTTAAAATTGAAAGAGTTCAAAAGTTATAAAAAAAAAGAGACTCCTGACTAGGTTCAGGGTTTGCTATGGTGCCATAGTTTGGAACGAATACTCGTTAAACAACGTATTGTATTGTTTAGCCAGTTTAACTTAGTTGAAAACTGTAATGTCATATATAAGTTACAAGAAGTTCTTACTTCATTGAGTTGAAAATGTGAAGAGTTACTTCCCATTTTTAGGATTTTTCTAAAGACTCTTGCTGCAATGGAAAGCCTAATATCTAATTATAAATTGTGAAATATTGAGAGAAGAATGTTAAACAAGGAATTTTGATTCCAATAGTAATGCAATAAAGTTGAAAATGTAGATACTTGTGCTCCTTGATTAGGATTTTCTTCCTTGAGCCAAAAGCCTCTTGCAGCAGTGTAAAACATGTTATCACCTCTGTTGTGTAAACACAGTGTAGGCCTTATCATGAAGGATTAACACCTCTATAGACTGTCAGTAGCAACTTTCATCAGGCGGTGGGAATTCTGCAAGTAAAAATTCCCAGACCTAAAAGTCACTGATAAAAAGACAAGGAAATAAAATCCAAAAGTCCTCAGCCCTTCGTGAGCCCTTTGTTAGCCCTTGATGATCCTGCCGTACTGTCTCTGTCCTCTGAGATTACGCTGTCCTCCAAGATTGTGGTCCACATTTAAAGGGTCTATGCTTCGTCAGATACAACACCTGTTTGGGTTATGTACCACAGTATAATGATTAGTTGATTATTTCACATTGATTGAGAAGTTAATTCTTACCCCAGTCTCCCGCTGTTAAGCATGATTAGGTATTCATTACCTGTGGATCTGTAGGTAAATTGGATCTAGGATCAAACTTACGATGTGACCTGGTTTCACCAGGATTCAAAGGTTGCTGTTTGACATTACTCAGTGGGACAAAAGTGAAAGGAAGGAAACTTGAATTTATTTCAGTGTGTATCAAAGAAGAAAATCAGAGGGCTAAGAAATAAAATCACCAATATTTCTCAACTTTCCAGTCAGATTATGTCTATATTTATACTCACGAATCAACCGATGCCAACCTGGCCTGTTAAATCTTGACATAGAGAGGTTATAGTAATATAAAGGTTACTGGAGTAACTAAATCACAAATAAGTAACTTTGTAAATATAAGCAGATTAACCCACCCGAACCTGCAAGTTTTGATTTGGAATTATTTATTTTTAAAGCTTATGAACATATCTATTGTATTGTCAGCTAATCACAGTTTTGATTTTTTAAATCAATGGAACTCCTTACATTTTTAGTACAATATTCTACAAATCGGATTCATGAATCTTTCTCACTACAATTTTCCTTCTACATAAAGTTGCGAATGGTACCAACTATGGGGTCCAAAGAGTTCCCATCAAAGTGAACGTGTCATGTTGTGTTATTTGTAACTATTGGTTGAATAAGATCTGTAGTACAGAAAAACACTTTTATAATTATGTAATTTTGTTTTATTATAAGTGTAATTCGTTATATCCGTCAAGTTTACAAAATGTAATAAAGTCATGGGGAATGAAAATCACTTCGCTGCAAGTGTCAATTCATTATAAGCGTGTTTGCTATTGAAATACATGCATTTCAAAAGAATGTCACATTTGAATACATGTCACTGTTATGGGTATTATATGGAATCCAATCTTTTTCATCATAGGTAAAGACTGTTTGGTAGATGAGTGGGGGTCATGGAGTAAGTGCAGCGAGACCTGTGGGTACGGAACCCAGCGGAGGAAGAGGAAGGTGCTGCGACACAGACAGAATGGCGGGAAACGGTGCCCCGTGCTCCATGAGAAGCGGGCCTGTGTCGGTGACCAGTGCTTTGCTGTCCAGTCGGTAGAATTCAGAGGGAAAGAACTTGGGGGTAAGTCCTTGTTTAATGATACAAGCATGAGGGACTGTAGATTCCTAATTAAATGTGAAGAATTAGTATCTGCAAAAAATCCTCGGTGATTTTAAATCTCACGATTTTAAAAACTTGCTTTTATTTTCAAAAAATTACAATATATATGATATTATATTAAAAGTTTGGTGCTCATTATTTTATATTCTCTCGATTTGATACAAAATAATGGAATCGCAGATTTATCGTTTATTTTAAATAAGGAATCTACAGTTACATAATTGTCCATGTGAGTATCTGTCTCATTTTTTGGTCGATCAGGAAGCAAACAAAATGTGAAAACTGTGTCATACTCCAATTTATCAAAGCAAGAGTATTCAAATTTTTTTATCTTTATTCATTTTCCTTATCAGTTAACAGGGAAACAGCTGTATCTCTCTTGTTTACATTTTAAAACTCTCAAAAAATAGCCTCTTGTTTACCAGTAGATGGGAAACAAACATTGAATCCTAAATAAATGAGATGTTTACGCATTCTGAAGAATTTCCCATTAAGCATGTCCATTGAGTTCATTGCAGTACTGTAGTTTACTCCGTGGCACAGTTTGACCTAGATGTAGATATCTGGGTTGCTGTAAGTATTGATGCAAAAGATCCCGACACAAGAGCCTGATAACCCTCCGCTTAACATTTAAGAAAGAGTTCAAGCAACTGATTTTGAACTCGATGGGAGGCTTCAGATACACATTTAACAGTTTGACATCAGTCCCTGTTTTTATCCTATGGCTCCCAATAGGATGACTTGGGTCTTTGGAGTTATTAAATATTGCCAATCCTTAGATCACTTTGATGTTAGGAATGTGAATGAAAAAATTACAGGAATAATGAATTACAGCAGTTCCAAATTATAGGGATAAGTCTCTGAGAGGCAGGTGGTGTTGTTACAACTGCGCAGTACAGTAGTACTCGGTAACTGTGTCTTACTAAAGTACTTGTAACTTACACTGACTTTATTATGGAATCAAGAATTTTAATAAAGGTACATTTTCACTTCCGAAAAATATCTGTTGTTTGTCCTCTCCTCTTCTTTTATCAATGAAGTTTATGAGTTCATCTATCAACCAACTCGTGACAAGTAATGATTCATTTAAATTTGATTCTAAACTCTCTTTTACCTTATTGAGTGCAACATGAAGCTATGATTATCAGTCAAGTAACTGCTCTCTTTTCTAGATCATTGAATTCTCTTTGGAGCATGACCGTATTACTACAACAGTTCCTGTGTATCCTCTTTATTGCATGAATATCATTATGTATTGTAAAGGCATACTCAAAATTAATTCACAACAAGGTTCATAAACATTGAGCAAATCTCCCATGGAGTTCAATATGCACAAACTGATAGGAATGAATGAATGAAGGAGCCACGGAAATTACAGACATATTATGAAAGAGGAACAAGTCACTCTGTGTAGAGTGTTCAGTGTAGAGTGTTTGGCAGTTGCCGTCTCTTCGATTCCCCTCTGTTTTTGTGTACCAGGTCTTGTTTCCCATTATCAACATCTTGTACACTGATTATGACAGGGGCTCTTGTCTGGGAAGAATTCAGTCCAAACACTCTGGCTACATGTGAGCTAAGCTACCAATAATTGAGAGAGGACACCCCCCTGTGTGAAAGCCAGACGCAGCTGCCCGCCTCTAATGAAGAAAATGATTTCATTTTTGATTCTGACGTATTCAGTAGACCAGTTGTTTCCGCCTCCTCTCTGTGGTTGATGCCAATGGAGTGTTTTGCTCATAGCCTCTTGCTCTCTTTGATTTGATTTAATACAACCACATCTTTAGCCAGTTTTGAACATCATAATAACCAGGTCAATCATTATGCATCAGTGCATGTGTTGATACTTATTATTTTATCAGGCTATACTTAGGAACATGTAGTGGTAAACAGTGGAAAAAAGAGGGGGAAGGGGGGACTACTTTCCAAGATGTAGGGAAGCAAAGCTCAAGTGTGACAAGCTAGCACTAAGAACTTGGGACAAAAATTATGTTATTAGGAAGAAAAATCATTTTTAGTGACACATGGCAATAAAATATGCCATTATTAATGAAGTAGCATTAAATGAACTGTTTTAAATAGCCATGGCAATGATTGATAGAGGTGATAAATGAACAGTGCTAAACAGTTAGACGAACAGTAAAACCTGTGTGGTCTTCGGCTCACTGTAATGGCATTATTGAAGAATATCAACCCTCTCTTAAAAAAAGGGTTCCCTTAATTCACATAGATAGTGGCGGTGTTTTGCCAAATGAAGTATCAAGAAACTCTATCAAAAACAAGCAAAAGAAACCCTCAAGCATAGAAAACGCTGTAACGTGAGGGAGAATCCTGATGAACAAAAAAGGAAACAGGTGGATACTAGCAGAACTAACTGGTAAACAGGAGCAAAACAAATCCCAAGCCATGAACAAACTTGTACAGATGGTTTCTGCTATAGGTCACCCCTGAACTGCATTTTTACTGGAACAAAAGAAATTATATTTTATGAATGACATTTAAAAATTATGTTCTCATGATTAGAGATTTTTATGAACCATTTTGGCATCACATTTCACTGACTGTAAAATTTTATGAATGATAATTGTGCTGATAAGATCTCCAATTAGGCTATAGTAAATCATATTTCCTGCAATTATACTCTGGCAATACACTGGTGATAAGGCAATGAATGAGTTAGCAGTATACTTACTGAATAAGGCCCATTTCCAGTTTCTGTGGAGCACCTGGACATCTATTCTCAGTAAGATCTGAGGTTGTGCAAGGTCAAATTAGGTTGATCTTTAGAATAACTTGGTGTTTTGTTGATGCCTACAGTATAGATGGCTGCATCATCAATCTTCAATCTGGATTTTTTAAATTTTAGTTTGGTCATCAAACCTTGAAGATTTATTTCATACTAGATCACCATTTCTTCTTATTTTACTACAGTTCAAACACAATTCACATAGGATTCACAATTAAAGTATAATGAATAACCGGTAACATTTATAGGTTTTTCAAACTTATAAGTCTTTGATAAAAAATGCTGATATTTAAGGTATTGATATTTAACATGTGACAAAGTGCTGAGGAAGGAACAAAAATATTTGCTGCCTTATATTACCAGTAGTACAGAGCATGACAATTAATCATACATTAATTGTTGCCCTAATTAGTACCTTGTCAGCTTCACATTTCTTTCCTTGCCCTTGAATTATGAGGGCTTTCATCCACTCAAGGTTAAACCCTTAGTACAAAACAGTTTGTCCTAATCTGGTTCTCGATGATAAATGACCAGTTGTTCTATACACTATTATTTTTATGGCACATTAATGTGCATGGCGGTCACTATGATATTTAACAGTGAAGGTTACCCCAGTACAAATCAACAGTTTAACACACCACAACTTCCAGTCTGGAGGTTTTTCTTTATCTCTCACCTTTGTGAGATCATCTCTGACAAGTAAAAGTGGCGGTTTTGTGGTAGGTAGCCTGTATGAAGGTGTTTGACAGACTAGACAATAATAAATGCTCTACCCCAGACCAGTGATGTGCGGTTTATAATGAGGATTTAAAAGATGGCCCGCAGGTCAAGCTTTGTGGTTTTCTTCATACCTTAATATTTTTGTGAAATATTTTCATATTTACATTACAAATACTGCTGGATGATCTCATAATTTACTTGGGTAAAATATTTAAAAGTGATATATCCCGTAAAATGAAGAATGTTTTTCAAGCAGTTATAAAGTACACTGTCGAACTATTAAAGAGCCGTAATGTGGTAATGTGATAAAGAAGATAAGAAATATTTTGTGAATGAAAGAGAAAAAAAAGGCATAATTGTCACACCAATAGGGTAATCATTATGTTTGAAATTCATACTTCGGGGTCAAAAGGGGGCAAACAATATAACAATGAAACTCATTTACTTTGAATGAGCTAATGTATGGCCCCCATGGTTTATTGTATGTTGAAAAGTTATAAGAAGTTTTAGATTTGTAACATTATCCTTTTATCTTTTGAGCTTTGTTTGAAGTCAGTTATGATCCCCTTATGAACAAGGCTGTGTTAGAGTGTTCATGTTAAGCTGTTAGGTTCATAATCTGTTGTTTATCTTTGTCTCTGTCTCTTTTAATGTACTTTAGTGGAAGCCCTCAGATTGGTATCAGCATTTTAATACTTTGTAGAATATGACCCTTATAATTACTCCTAAAACACCCTTTTAAAACTTTGATAGAGTTTTCATAGACTTCTAAATGGTCTGCACTTAACTTTTGTATGAGATATATGGCATTTGATCCATGTACCTGTGTGCATGCAATGAGCTGCACATAACATCAAAGAAAATTCTAAAATAGGTTAACCCAGGTTGGCAATATTGTCACATACATTGCCATTGTTCAAAATTCAAGTGACACCTGGTTTTGAATTACAGGTCACAAGTTGATGTATTAATATTAAATATACAGTGTGTCTTTGAATATTGACATGCTGTTTTGTTGAAAGAATTTTTGTTTATATTAAAGCTGAAAAAAATATCCTATTGGGATATCTTTTTTGAAAGAAGTAAATTGCTTTAACTACAATGTTTGTAATTGATTCTCCCACTAGGGGAGATAATCTTAGTTGAGTAATACCCAATAATCTCCCCTTAATCTGAGTAATAGCTAGATTTTCTGGCATTTTCCTGGCTTAGTGAGTGTGATACAGACATGAAAAAGTTTGAGATTCTTCCCATTTTCTCTGGATTTTTCACTATTTGTCTATGTACTCAATCAACTTTATTTCCCAAACGAAATTTGAATTCCTATGTAAGAAAAGGTAATGTAGAAACCAAAGGATAAATATTTGTAGATGTAAGTGTATGTTTCCTGTGAACAAGGAGAGCTGTTCTCTTTATACATAATAGAAGTGATTTATATTACAATTGTACTTAGTGATGAAGTGGTTTATAGTAGCTACAGTTTAATACTTCTGGCCTGATCTTTTGACCTGTGCGGGATACAGCTTGCTCTCTGTCTTTCTTTTCTAAATTAAAGTTATTGTTAGTTAAAGTCCAGTAGTCTAAATTTTGCTATAGTGTCACGGTAGTAATTATTTATACAATGCAGGATGCTAGACATCCAACCCCTAAATCTCCTCTTTAGAACAGCTTTTTCTATTAAGAAAATATTAGGATCCTAAATAAATCAAGATTTTAATTTTTGTCTTATATGCTTAATAAAACTTAACTACCCCTTTTATAAGCAGAGAGAGAAACCAACAGGAAGAAAATTGTATTTGTTGAAATGTAAAGAGGTAAATTAAATTTTTTAAATTCTGTACCGTTATTTTGCATGAAATTAGCTCTTGGGAAATTTATTCAGTCTTGAACTCTTTGGTTGTTCAGACTGTCAAATTGAGAGAAGTTTGGGGAGAGGGGGCTTGAAATGTTTGTTTTCTGCACATAGCCTGAGTTATTATAAGTATTGTTCCCTGGTGACTATCGGGGACCGTGTTGATAATCCACCTCCCCTCTCATTGGTTACCAGCTCACCCTAGAGAGAGAGACCTCATTATCATACAGAGCACAAACAAAATTACAAGTAGTCAGCCCAATTAGACATCCAGCTAAGATTTTATTTCTTCTACATTTTGGGGGCCTAGTATATTTGCAACTTTGAAGTTTACTGAGTCAAATAACCCGCTTGATGAGGCTTGACAATGGGGTATATTTACAAACACATAGATGACTCCTTATTCAGGAATGCACTTGCTGAGTGGAACACTTTTTCTCATGCACCATTGTAACGAAATCATGAATAGAGCCTAGACCCCTGTACTTACTGCTGATTTTGTTACCTTCTCAGCATGAGAATTTGCTTTTGTTGAATAAACAATGACATTGTTCATGCATCATTTTTGAGGTATTTATATAATGCTAGAAAGTGATCTGGACAAATGAACCCTTCTAAGGACTTCTATGTCAGTATAAAACGTATACACTACTTCCGCAAACTGATTTCAATGAATTCATCATTAGGACTTTTTTGCTTAATGTTTCCCAAAACAAATATTCATTTTTGTGAAAATTGCACTATTTGGGAGGTAATGTTACATTTTTGGTAGTAGATTAAATGCCAGACTTCTTGACATGGTGGTTTGCGTATTTTCCGTCTTATTTTACCTGATAAGCATCTTTCATTTTTACTTTTGAAAAATAATCCCTCCTGATAATATGAGACTGAGCTCTGTGTGAAAAACAGAGAGGAAAATATGGAATTACTGACACTTATTGTTTACATCTTCTCGCACGCCGAGTGTCATGGGTCCCGAAAAAGAGGCCTCTTGACACTCCCCATTCACAAAATCCTGTCATGAAACAATGTGCAAACAGTCATCAGACTTAGAGGGCTTTAACTACTGCATGCTGCAATGCAAAATAATCCTCATTTGGAACAATTTATCAGAATGCAGGGGAAGTAATAAATGTCAGATATATGAAACAAGTTATCTCCCTTTTGACCCCTCTTGGTGCCTGTGTTTGTTTTGTTGTAATGAATACAGACAACATGTGTGTCTCCCGTTGGAGTTAAATATCTGTGTAACAGAAAGTTACTGTACTCTTGTAAAAATTTATAAGAAGTTAAGCAAAAATAAAACTATATTTCTTTGATAATAAAAGTGTTACTAGTTTTATTATTAAGAGAGGCTACGTGCGCTATAAAGTAAAACCAGCCTTCAATGGCAAAAAGATGGATTATAGTGCAAGTTTAAATTGGTTAACGTATGTTTACTCTGAGAGTGTGTCACTTCCGTTGTTCAGATTTTTAAAAAGTACCTTGTGAATATATTTTGGTAATGTAAAGATATTTAAAATATGATTCATCCTCAAGATTTCTTTAAGTATACATAATAATGAAATGAACTCTCTTGCCTTTTGCAGAAGTTGGAAATATTTTACCAGCAGAGTTTGGAAGATGGAGAACAAGCAGTCAATACAGCATGAGACACGATATAAGAAGGAACCTTATAGAAAACCGCCTGAGCAATGAAGTCCCAACTAGATTAGCGTAAGTAATATCTTCTGAGGTTACTAGTAAAGATGGACCACATGTTTCCCTATTCTTTGCAGATTACTTGGATCACACTGGGTACCTTGCTTTGATCATTTTGTCTGTAGACCATACCCATCCATGTATTAGTGGTAAAGCAGTATTTACCTCTAAATCCTTACACCTGGTTATTTACCTGTGTCTACCTTGTCCCAGGTGTGCAGATAGGACATGGAATTTCTCAAGATGCACTTTTTTCATCACATAATACCATAAATAGATTTGGGTTGTGAAAACTGGTTCTCTCAGTCTAGATATTTCTTGCGACCTACTGACAATAAAGTAACTTAAGCAAGGTTAATTGAAATAATGTTTTGCACCTGGAAACCACTGACTTCAAAGGGCTTGGGTCCACCTACCTGTACAGTAATGATCAGAATATCAAACTACACTCGCAGGTCACATTTCTCTTTGAACATCAAATTCTAATTTTGAAGTAGGAATTGATGCCACCTATTCAATTCAGATTAACCTTATTGTGAACAGATTACAATTTCATGAAGAAACTGAGATGCCTTGCTTTCACCATAAGAAAGGACAGTAAGCAATTTGTCAGTGGGTGGTTTGAGGGGGAAGAAGTATGGTAAACTAACAGATTGTCTGGCCAGACAATGTGATTCAGATATAGACAATGTATACAGTCGCATTCTAGTCCCAGGGTTCCCTGGGAGACATCTTTCTGAAGCTTCACCAAAGTTTACCGGTCAATAAATAGGAAGTGTGAGGATAACTTTTTAATATAAAATCTACCTTCCACCCAAAACATTCATGAAATCTTTCACAACATAAGCCCAATATTTATCGGCATTTCTCTTGAATGGCCCGTTTTGCACAAATGAAACATGACTCTTCCATCCCGAGTAACTGGTAAGTATTGCTCATAGGTTAATTACTGGGGAACCAAGGGCATCAGGAAAGGGCTACTGGCAGAACTGCTTACTCAAAGAGTGTATTTGCCTAGGGAAAGCCGACACCCTGATCCATGAATTAACTCATCCAGTAAAGAGGCCATGCAGCCAAGAAATTGACTGGTGTTGATAGTTGTATTGAATTTCAGCAAGTTTCAGCACTGTTTAGAGGTTGTCTATAGCATGCCACGTTTAATTGGGATTAAATTTTGTGCCAGTTTTTGATGGTCGAGCACTGAAGTACCTTCCATTTGAAACAAAAATACCCATCAAAGGGAGTGAAATATTTCAAGGTTTTAAATGATCAAAAAAAGAATTCTTAAGTAGCAACCTCTTGATAATTTAGACTGTTCATTTCTGGTTTGTGCTAAATAAGTTAAATAACTGCAGTGTCGTCAAATTCTTTGACCATGCATTTTTACTTTCATTGATCACTGAGCATCTTTTGAATATTGCTACAATAACAGAAGATGTGAACTATCATTTGCTCTCTCTCGTGGAACACGATCGGTGTAAATTTCACACTTGAATCTTATGAATGATTATACAGTGCTTAGAATGTGAATGGATCAGGAATGTAGGTAATGTCTATGCTCAAAGTCTTACTTTACGTAATTGTTGTGGAAAATAGGATAAACATTGGTTATACCCCTCAAAGCCTCCCATCTTAAGAGCTTTCCAGATAAAAATGAGAAATTAATGTATTTTTCTCACAGAATCGTGAAATATGTGTTTTCTTTAACTTCAGAAACCTCTAGCTAGGAGGCACCTGCAGGATATGTTTTGAGCCTTGTAGATCTTTGTTAGGTGGTCATGGTGCAAAAGACTAGTTCAATCTCCATCAAATTTCATAAGTTAGGCTGTCTAGAGATTTCAGACTGGGCAGGGCTTTTATATTGTGTGCTTTATTCAAATTCAATGTGTTAGACTTGCCAACTTCGTAATGAAACCAGAATAAGACTGAAAAATAACAACAGGCTCTGAAATGTTTACTAATCATATGATGAAATCTTTTATCTTCAAAATCCAACAGCAAGTTATGTCATTTAAAAAATTAAAATATGAAAGATTTTGAATTTTTAAATATTCTCAGCAGACTTATCATATACATGTACATGTATTATCAAATGTGGTGGTGCTAAAAAATGATTTTGAGAAGCGTAGATTAGTTTTGCTAGTTTATAAATGATACATGCAGGTGCTAAATATTTGATCAGGTTTCTACAACGTAATCTTTACTTTGACAAAAGGGTGCTTTATACTGATAAGTGCATCCTCTGGAACATAAGACTATCTTCAAGACACCTGGTTGACAAGGAGAAAAAATCCCTCAATCCACGCAAATCCATCATTACGTCCACTTAACTGCACCTCACTTATGAGGAGGTCACGGTTTTCCTAGTAATCTTCTTTGTATGAAAAATGAATGCAATTACAAAATTTGACAGTTGCACAAAGAATTAATTTCACTTGATTGTTGCTTTCGTAACTTAAAGCCATCAGAACACCCCACAAATAAATCTATTGAAGTGTAGCGTGAAATGATGATTGACAGAAGTGAGATACAGAGTATCATCTACATGGCGACCGATTGTGAGAACTTTAATTTAATAGGACAGTAAATTCGCAGGGATCAGTAACCTGAGATATTTATTTTTTCACTTTCTTTTCTTAAAAAAGTACAAGCTATTCTTGTGTTCAGGCTTCTGTGCACTTTTAAATGCATATGGGTAAAACTGGGTCCCTGTATCCAATAATACCATTAAAGATTAATCCCGTGGAAGGCCAGATGTTAATAAGGCTTGATTAGACCCAATAAAACAGACATCACGTTTATGACTCCAAGTTTTTTTTTAATTCTATGATTGATAGATAAGTATCTAGGTTACACCCGGTAAGAAGGGAGATGGGATTAAAAATCTGCCATACATTCGTGTCTGGTTCGAGTTAAGGTGTTTATTCAAGCATGAAGAATATTTGGTTCTGATGATGGGAAGTAAACATCTCCGGACGTGACTTTTTACTTGTCACAATGCTAAAGTATGAAAGTAATAAATCCCAAGAAAAACCTTTCTTTGTAAAACAGTTATGAAATTGGGAATTTTTTCAATAATTGGCTCTTTTGAGTCAACAACACCCAGAGATCAAGTTAACAAAAACCTGTATTTATAGATAATTGCAGTAATGAATGGATAGAGCTGACTACAAAGTACATAACCTAGTTCTCTGCTTGGTTAGTCGTACAAATTGTTTATTTCTTTGGATGCTGTAGGTTTCTTATTATAAATCCAATGTGAAGGGACTGTACATAATTTGTCTGCCCTAGAAATCTAAAAAGTGGTTGAAATTAGATTATAAGGGAGGAGAGGATTCATTCTAAGGTTAGAAACTTTAACAAGGGATTAAGCAGCGTGCCAGAATCTCTAATCTGTCCTGTCTCTTTAGCCTAAGATTTCGTGTTTAGTTTTATTCTCGTACTTTTTGATCCTGCAATCTAACAGAAATAGTTGCTCCGAGTTTAAAGCCAGACAGTCCTATATAATACATCACAATGAGTGCATGCAGTTTATTGAGTGGACTCCATTTTTTATTGCAGATACTGCGCCAGATTCACCATCGTTTCCACGAGCTTGTACTGCAACACCACCGAGTTCTCCAAAAAGTGGGCCAATGAACTGCAGTTGAGGAAGACAGTGTGTGTACAGTGTGACCCATTCGCGATGGACAAGGATCTGGGAACACGCTGCAAGGGGCATGGCGTCTACAAGGAGGTGACCCGCTGGAACGCTGTCGACGTCCCGTACTGTACCGGCTTGTGGAGACAGGAGACCGAACCTACAGACTGTGTGTGTGATGTGGATCTGAAAGACAGCTTCATCTTAATCTGAGCGGGTGGACAGACAAATTATTATAAGAACAGTGTATATGATTGTATTAGCGTATAGTTCACATAATGGTACATCTCTATGTTTTGTAGGTTTGATTGGTTAATTAGTCCTTTAATTGCAAAATACAGTGTCTTTTTAACCAAACCTGGTCTTGCAATTTGGGTTAAGGACCACCAGCAAAAGAGAAATTTCATCTTTATTAGGAAAAGATATGAAATGTAGAGTACTTTTGACTTGTACTTTGAGAAAAGCATTGGACCGAGTGATTCATTGTACATCCTGTTCAGTTTTTGCACGATCATGGGTTTTTTTTCTTTAAATTCTGGAAGGTTGTAAAAAATTGAGATAGTGCTAAATTGGATGTAGGAACATGTGACCATAGAAATGTTAAACTTTTTAAATGAGGAGATCACTTATGTTTGGCCAGTACCATGTTTAGATCTATAGTAAAAATTACATATATATATATATTCAAATAAAGATACTCATACAAAACATATGACCCAAATCCTCCAGATCCTTCTAAGATTTCAATGCATTTTTATCCATCTGTATAGCTGTGTAATCATTAATGTGAATAATACTCAAAAGTCCTGTGAATAACATTTGAATATGAATCATAACCAACAAATACCTCGCTACAATAACACACAAAGCATCATGGGTAATGGAACTCATCATCCAATCAACGAAGATCTTGAGAAAAACAAACGGTTTATTATTTGTAAATAAAATTAGAAAAGTCTTGTACAAATTTAGTAGATTTATTAAATCAAGCTGATTGAAATGGTGCTTCCAGATTATTGAACAAAATTATATAACCAGAAACTGCTTCAAATGTTTATGAATTGGCCTTATTTATCCAAAATATGATGCTTTACATAC
Organism: Magallana gigas; assembly: GCF_963853765.1. Classification (NCBI taxonomy): domain Eukaryota; kingdom Metazoa; phylum Mollusca; class Bivalvia; order Ostreida; family Ostreidae; genus Magallana; species Magallana gigas. The sequence continues at coordinate 48,560,940 of NC_088855.1, forward strand.
ACACTGCAAGGAATCCTTTACTATAAGCCGGCGGTATTTGGTACACCATGCCACCCAAGAGGAGCATGGCTGACCAAAAGGCCGGGGCTTGCGAATAAAACAAGGATTGTCTGATTGTGGCCCTTAAGTATAGCTTATGTGTGGCCGCGGTATGTCCTGTCTTCTAGCTTTACTTGTGTGCATCTCTTTGCAAGGAATCCATTATGTGTATTGAAGATTTGTTGTAGAATTTCTGTAGACTTGTTATCCATTTCATTCTGATGGAGGTAATTATTCTATCATTGCATGTACACACATTTTTACATAAAACTATCTGTTAACCTTGATATTTAGCTTTTGTACTAGATTTTTCACTTTTGCTATAATCTTTTCCCCTGTAATGTTCAGTTTTTTGGATGTTGTGATAGCCTAAACACAAAAGAATTATGAGATTCAGATCAAACTTTAATTTTCTGTTGGAAGGAAAATTGTCGATGCATGCATCTCATTTTGTAAATATAAATACTGATTTTAGTGAATTCTCACTTTTAATTCTATGTATTGATTCAGAAATAAAAATATATTAGTTAAAAGTATTGTCATCTCTTGTGTTTTAAGGTCTTCAAAGACTTCCAAGCTTGATATGCTGTAACATATTTTTAATTCTTTAAAAACTTTTATCAAAATAAAACTTTGCTTATATGATAATCATTTTCAGAAAAAAATATCATGATTGATTTTCAGTCAATATTTTGTGACAGACTTGACTGTACAGAAATCACTAAGGTTTTGTAAGATGGAATGAGACAGTGATATATTATTTATTATATTAATTAGAATGAAAGTACATCAAATTGAGGGTGACTGACATACAAATTTAATTACAAAAAAATACACCAAAAGGCCAATGGGCCACAACACTCACCTGAGGAAATAATGGCCCTCAAACCAAATAATTTTTTCCTATCTAATTGAGACTATTTCTATGCTTAAAAACTTCTATCAGATATTGTGGCCTCATCCCACCTCCAGAGGTCATGCTCTGAACAAATTAGAAACTACCCAACTAGAGGATGCTTCCAATATAAATATGACAAATTATATCTTTGTTGTTCTTGAAAAGCAGATATTTAAAACTTTTTTATAAAGTATTTCTTTGTAAAATATTGATCGGCCATTACGGCCCATCCTGCCCATGGGGAACATGATTTGAAGAAACTTGGATGACAATGGTATGTAAAACTGGGTCCCACTGTATCCCTTGCGGTCATGAATTGAACAATGTTAAATATACACTACCTGATGATGCTTCTATATAAATTGACTAGTTTTGAGAAGAAGATTTTTATTGATTTTTCTTTTGTATTTTAATGTAAAACTTTGAATGACAATCATTGCCCATTTTTTCGTGAATCTACACTACCGGTTTGTCAAAGTCTTCACAAAAGTTTAATATTTTCTGGCCAAGCAGTTTTTGAGATTGTGGTTCATCCAATTTTCACTTTCTAAATAATCTCCCACTGGAAGAGTTCCATTGGAAGAAAGGGTGGCCCTTCATTTGAACAAATTGTAATTCACTTCACCTAATGATACTCTGTACAAAGTTTGTTTGAAAATTGGCCCTGTGGTTCTTGAGAAGATAAAAGTATGAAAAGTTTACAACATCATCAATGACTATGTCGCAATGAAAGACAACAGACAAATTTTGTTCAGAAATGCTCACTTGAGTGTGACTCAGGTGAGCTAATAAGATGTAAGGGGTAGTTACTAAAAATTTGTGTAGAGTAACCCTTTTAATATAGCAATTGTTCAAACATATATTATGGAACTACTTGAACAAGTCTATGTTTTCCCCTTGAGTTTCCACTGTCCTATTCTTTTCCGACTTTCCATCACAAAATCACTAAATTCCCATTCGTTTGGTAAAGTGGTCTCCTTTATAGGTGTTTGCCCTACATTATGCATCTGAAGATCATTTTCATATACAGATTTTCTGTTTTTAGCTTCTTCAAAGAAACATGCTTTAAATGGGAGCATTTCTTCTGTCAAGCCTGTGCAAAGAAATCTGTAATTGACTGCTAGCCAAGTGACCAAAACTGCTTCCACTGAAAACATGTTTTTACATGTTGAAGAAAAGAGAGGAATAAGGGAACTTTCTAAAAAGACATCATGCTCTGAATCATATAACATCAAAAGCATTGCACTTCTCTTGAAGCCTACACATGGAATGAGAAAATTGGGCAGCTCAGGGTGTGTTCTTTTTTGCAAAAATGAAAACACAATAGTCTCTGCAACCAGCTGTGGATTTCTACTCAAATTGTCACTTATCAGTTTAACCTCTACAGGAGATTTTCCACCGGGACTGTCTTGTTCCTTCTCCAAATTTTCAATAACAAGGTCATTCTTGATAATAACGTCCACACTGCCATGCCATACTTTCAGGTTTCCTGCAAGAAAAAACGTGAAATATAAACATGCAATGCGTCTCCATTAGAAAATTATAAAAATGTTATGAATTTTACAATTTTTATATAAGTGACCATGAAACATGCAAGATGACCTTGGTCAAGGTTATGACACACTCACACTCTCTGGTCATAAAAATCTCTGTATCAAGTGTGAACTTCAAATGATTTTCCAAGGTTATAGACCAGACAAGAATTTTCTGTTTTCTGCCTGTGACCTTTAAGTTGCAGATGACTTTGGTCAAAGGTCAAGGTCAGGACACATCCTTGAATCATAAGCAATCTTTGAATCAAATAAGACCTTCCAGTGATTCTCCATTTCAAAGTTATAGCCCAGACATGAGTGAGTTTTATTCTCTTTATTGTCAATGATCTTGAACTTGTCAGAATGATCTTAAGTCATAAGAAATTTTGTACCAAGTATGACTAAAAATACCCTTACAGAAATGTTGACGGATGACTGACAATGAACTAGGAACAACACCATGAGTCAGTTGACCTAAAACTAAACTTTTATAGAGAATCTATCACAGACACAATGAAACAGAAGCCTTGCCCAGGTGACCTAAAATCTATTGTTCAATTATATTTACTATATACCTATACTGGTATCTCCAAAATCTCCAGTCAATACACAGTTTCCATCACTGCAGCTGCATCTTTTTCCTCTTTCACTTTTACAGCCTTTGTAAATAGTGAAGTCTGGTGAAATTGCCAGCTTTCCGAAAAGATGGTTTGCCAGCAGAGTCGTCATGTCTGTTTCACTTTCAACGTTTGCATCAACCATCTCAACTGCAAAATTAGATTTTCAAAATATCAATGCATTTTCACTACATGAAATATAAAATAGAGCCTAACCCTAACATCAGCATCGGCCATGAATTTCAAATTGAAAGAAGTGGCACCCTTCCTTTACATTAACCAGTGCTTAGTGTGATTGCCAAATACTGTAGATTCCTAATGTGAAGAATTAATTTCCACGTAAAATCGCAGGAAGCACCTTTCACAGATTTGAAAAATTCGCCATTATTTTCTGAGAGTTACTACCATTTGTGATTGCAAAACATACTTTATCCATATTTATCAGCAAAATGTTTGTTTATAACAAGCAGAAAAACTTAGGTTAGCATCCGTATTATAGTTTACAACCATTTAAAATGGTTTTACAGATGAAGCTATTGTTGTAAATTTGGATTAGATTACCATTCATAAGCATCACAACCATTAAATATTGTTTAATAGATGAAAAAATAGTTAAAAGAATTGCTTCATAAATATTTATGTGACTTGGCGTTCCATACTTTTTTGTATCTCTACTTTCGCTTTTGGACCTGATACTGAAAGCAGAAAGTAGCCAACCAACCTACCTCCTAATTTCAAAATCTTGACAAGTTTTTCTAGGATAATTTTTTCATGCTTTGCTTCGGGAATATTTCCATGGAGAAAATCAATTGCAATGTTAATTCCTCGTCGGAATACATCTCCCAAAATGAAGCCTCTATCCAAATTTTCTAGTTCACAAAATGCTTTACTAAAGGATACGGGACTCGCTGCGTTAGATGACGTAACTTTGTACGGTAACAACATGGATTTGGATGAACAAAGAGTAAATATAGCTGTTGATAGGTCGTCTAGGATAATTGGAGACACGAGACTTGGAGACAGACACGAATCTATCTTTCTCCGTTTACTTGTAGATGGTCCATGATCGTGAACACGCTCGGCCATATTACTGGCAATAGTAAACACGGTACACGTCAAAGCGCCCCTCAACAAAACCGCCCCAGTTCATAGAACGCTGAACCATCGTTTTTGCTCCTTAACATATTGTATTGTTATACTTTCATGTTAAATACTGAAATCTGATTGGTTAAGACGCAGTTAATAATATTTTCTATTACCCTCAGCGTTAGCAACGCACTTAGCAACGGGTAACATTAAAAAATGTTACATGCGCGAAAATTATGCGCGTACGGTTCGCTGTAGAATTCACGTTATTCCTATATAAAAGCAGTAAAATTTTCTTAAAAATTAAGACATTCAGTATAACAAAATAAATAGTGCCTGTTTGGGAGGATAACAGTTGAAATTAACACCCCTCGAAAACCATTGTCAACCTCCGCTTCGCGTCGGTTGACAATGGTTTTCTCGGGGTGTCAATTTCAACTGTTACCCTCCCAAACAGGCACTATTTATATAATAACCACACGCAATAGTTGAACATTTATTTAGTCGACAACGCTAAATAGTTATGAATTAATTTGTTTCTTGTGTAACGGGGTGGGAGAAATAATGACGCACCAGACCGGGATTCGAACCCGAGGCCCCCTGAATTTCTAGTCAGGTGCTCTACCAACTGAGCAATCTGGCGCCGGTATTCGAACCGGTCTGACAGTCACACTTGTATATTGGACCTAAATGCATGTTCGAACTTGTATCATAAAATCGATTTTATTTGGGGGGGGGGGGGGGGGGGGGGAGTGCAAACGCATGCATTAGTAAATCTTTGTCAACAATCTCAAGATGACGGCAGGTTTGTTGACTAATCATCTACAGATATTTCTTTCTTAATAAAAAAAACATTGTATGTTTTAAAAATTGCAGAACTTTGCGGATTAATAAAAGGAAGGGTATTCCAACTCTCCTTCAGTTTTGAAAATGGTGTAGATAGGTGGAAAGAAAGAAAATTGACCGAAAGAAAATAAAAAATTTAGAATAGGTTATAAAGAAAAATGATTTTATTTATACATGTACATGTGTCATTAAAACTTCGTGCGTTTCCACATGAATACCCCCCAAAGTTCTGCGATTTACAGTGAAAAGAACAAGTATAACGTTTTACTGGTTTAATAAATTAAATATTACAGAAATAAGCTGACACGTGTCTTTTGTTTTAAAAATGGTTAAAATTTAACCCCTCCGGTACAATATCTAGGGTATGAACACCCCTTAAAAGTGCATAAATATAACAGAATATAACAGTTTTTTAACAGAAAAACATGATACTAATGTGTGCAATATTTTCCTACAAATTATTACTGAACACTGTGTACAGCTAGTTTAAATGATTATGTAGAAATACAACCATAGAGAGGGGTTTGAAATTCAGATATATCGAAGAAAAGGCCCAGGGGCCACACCGCTCACCCATTTGTAGTTTTAGCATTTGGGAGAAGATTAAACTATGGTGTTCCGATGGGGCCACTTCGACCTTCGCACTTTCGCCTTTAGGTCGAGGTGCGAGAGTGCGAAGTTGCGAAGGCGAAAGTGCGAAGGTGCGACGGCGAAGGAGCGAAAGTGCGAAGATGCAACGGCGAAGCGCGAAGATGCGAAGGCGAAGTTGCGAAGGTGAAGAAGCGATACTACTATCGCACCTTCGCCATCGCAACTTCGCACTCTCGCCTTTGCATCTTCGCACTTTCGCCTTCGCCTTTTTATATAATTGTGGAGCTCTCTATCGTTTAAAGACAATTTTAGCTGTATAAAAGGACATCTGAGGCAGACGATGAACTTTTTAGAATTTATTTTTAACAGCCTGCGCAGATCCATAACTTTTTTTTTAGGGGGGGGGTGGATGGATAATTATATTTGTCGGGGTTGGGGAGGGTTCCGAGACATATTTTGGAGATTTTATTAAATATAACTAATAAAATTAAATTTTCCGGGGGGATGAGATCCGGACCATCTCCCCCCCTTTACTGCATGTGTGAAGTTATTAATATTGAATTTTCCGGGGGACGGACCCCCTCTCCCCCTCTAGATCCATACATCAGAAAGGAGTGTCGCATAATGAAATTAGAATGTTACTATATGTTTGATCCACGGTAAACAGACAGCTGGTAAGTGACAGGAGTCTAGAGGTGCATATGTATACATTATGGCGGACATTACATTTTATATGGAGTATATAATGATTAGACATAGCCAGCACTGGTAAACATATATGTCACATATACACATTAAAATATTTATAAACAGTCATAGTAAGCACAATGGCCTAGCGCATGCGTACCATGATATCATGGATTAATCGGAAAATCTCGGCGAGTACGGTATCTGCATCAAATTCTATGTAATCGACCGAGACTTTCTGAATGTTATAAAAAAAGGCGAAGTTGCGAAGGCGAGAGTGCGAAGTTGCGAAGGCGAAGGAGCGATGGTAGTATCGCTCCTTCGCCTTCGCACCTTCGCACTTTCGCCATCGCATCTTCGCCGTCGCATCTTCGCACTTTCGCTCCTTCGCCGTCGTACTCTCGCACTTTTGCCTTCGCAACTTCGCACTCTCGCATCTTCGACCTAAAGGCGAAAGTGCGAAGGTCGAAGTGGCCCCATCGGAACACCATCTTAAACAGACTTCAATCTACACTTTCCGAAGATGCTTTAACAAGTTTCATCTTTTCTAGCTTATTTGCTTTTTAGAAAATTCTAAAATATTTTCTCCAAAAATTTCCACGTAAACCTGATTGTTGCCCCACCCAACCCTGGAAATCATGATTTGAACAAACTTGAATCAACACTACCTGAGAATGCTAAGAAATGCGCACAAATTTAATATAGCTTTTCTAGTCAATTGGTTTTTAAGAAGAGTCTTAATTTTTTTTCTTATACATATCGATACGTGAAATGCTACCCCATTGTGGCCCCACCCTACCCCTCAGAGTCATGATTTGAACTAACTTGAATCTATACAAGTTTCAAAAACTTTAACAAGCTCTAAGAACCTTAACCTCCGCCATAAGACACACCATGCATGCAGTTTGGTGAAGTTAGGACCAGTAGTAACTTAGAAATGGCTATCAAAGGGCTTATTTACTACGATGAATATGTGCAAAAAAAATTACATAGTCTAACAGATGCTAATTTCATAATTTATTTCGAAAGAAAGTACAACGCAAAATGTAAATTTCTCCTTAGAAAGGTAAATGACCATGTCAATTTATAGTAAAACATTGAGGGGAGTGGGGGGGGGGGTCTGTTTAACATGGTTTAATATATAAATAATATACTTAATTGATATTTAAATGAAAAAAAACATTTTAAAGTTGAGTAACATTTCAGTTATTTTCTTACAATATTGCCATGTCTCTGGCTAGAAATATCTTATTTAAATTTCAAGTGAGTGCAATGACTAATTGTTGACCACCCAGACTCAAAGTAAAGGTTATCTCTCTTTGAAGGGTCACAAGATTTCCAAGTTATAATATTCACAGCTCTTAAAGGGGCATGGTCACGATTTTGATCAAATTCTGTTTTTATGTTTTTATTATTTACAATGCTTTAGAAACGCATTTCGAATGATCAAATAAAATTTGAGAGTCATTCGTAGAGTTATAATCAAGATACAGGGCTCACAATTCTTTGTCATGTAAACAAGGCTCGTGCCCTGTTTTTGTTTACATAGGTTCAATATACCAGTAAAAAATCTTTTCCAGCTTATTTGTCTATCTTTTTATTTATTTTCAGCATAGATAAACAGTTTCTAACGTTTAACACATCCGTTTTAGGTTTAAAACTGAAATTTTTACTTCAACGTTCAAAATGTAAACAAACGCTTTGTTTACATAGCGAAGAATTTCATGCTCTGTAACTCGCTTATAACTCAACAAATGACACTCAAATTTCGGTTGCCTATTAAAAATGCCTTTTTGAAGCATCGAAGATATTAAAATCGGAAAAATAATTTTTGACCAAAATAGTGACCATGCCCCTTTAAAATAGAAGGGAAATGTGTGTGACTAAGAAATCTATAAAGCCTTCAAGCAAGAAGACACAACTTGTAGAAAATCGGCGTTTCAGTCAGTCATTTAGGTTTGCTTGTACTGGCACTGAGGATCGGGCCCGCCATCTATCATATTTGGTACAGTATGGTACTGGAGGGTTATCATCGGGAGAACAAATGAGCGGTCTGAACAAATTAAGGCTGTTCGCAAGGCCTTGGTGCAGCGCCATCAAAGTCTCCCATTCATATCCATTTGGACTACGTAAGCAAAAAAAGGTACATTAGCATTGAATTTAATTTCAATGTGACCTAATTTAGGACAGGTCTTTAGAATAAACATTAATCAATTTCCTCCAAATTTATTCAGTGTTAGAATGTAACCAATATTTTCAATAAATGACTTTTAAAATTGTTTCCGGAGATAATGATCGGGTATCATTTCGCGGATTTGGGCCACGTGCAGTCTCCAGGTGTTGTTAATTCCCCCATCACACACATTACCCCCGTGATTAAGCTGTGAATTGCCTGTCCTATGTTCGTACTCGCAGTAGTTCTACCTATTGTACGGCTTGCTGACTCTGAGGCATCTTCAGAAGCCTTAATGGCAGTGGGATTCAAAGCTTTTACATGGGCCATTAAAAGACCAATTATAGGCTTCATGTGTGATTTTTTGGCTACCCGTGTTTTCTGCCTTTCCATGTGGCACTATCTGATTAGAGGACCATTAGACGTGACATCTGTGTCCTGTGATTATGCCTGGGGGTGGGGTGGAGGGGGAGGGCCACAATGGACTGATTAAACGGTTACCGCACCCACCATTACACAACCGACGAGTCACCCTCAGAATGACATAAACGTATCCTGTAATAATTGGACGAAATGGAGTGTTTAAGAAAATATAACATAATCGGACGACCACCTTCAATCAAAAGGAAACGTATAAAAAGTGGCAACAACCTTAGTAAATAAACAAAGAAGCGTCCGAATCAAAAAAGACTGAGGTGTAGACCCGTCTGAGGGGGTCATAATTGTCATCGGTTTTATTTATCAAGTATTCGTTCATTATATCAAGGTGTATCAGATCAGCCATCTACAAGAAAGGGCTTCGACCTTCCTCACAAAGCGCGCGCCTTTTGACGTCTGCTTGTCCCGATGACTTACTGCACACGGCCTGTAGTGTAACTGACGGGCTCCTATGGATTTCATACCGGGTTCAACGTCCTTCAGAATGTAGTCCGTAATTATTTTTTTCTCTGTCTTAGCTTTCAACATGTACATATTCACTATTGTTAATTCATAAACAGACTCGTTAGACATTGTGTAAAAGATGCGAACGCGGACATATATTCATGGTATTAGCCTTTACACAACAAAGTGACTTAGTTCTTTAACTTGGACACTGTTGGACTAGTCTAATTAAAATTAGCCCTATAGCGTATTGCAGAGGTTACAAATTGTAATTCCTTTGCCATTTTCCATCGATATAAACAGTAATTTTTGTTTATTTTCTAACACAAAACAGTTGCTGAAACGGGGTCGAGTTAAATTAAATTCTTCCATAAACATGATAACTTCTCTATGTGACCATAATTTTCACCACATTTATATTCTGCCAAAACAGTGGACTGCCACTATTCACAGTTTAGTCCACTTCTTTTGTTATTTTATCATTAATGGGGGAAACTTCAATAACTGTTGTCGGAACTGCGGTCCTGGCGTCAATCATCTTCTGTCCCCCCCTTTAATGAGAAAACCTTCTGTGATTTTATGAAGGCGATTGTCGCCATCACAAAGTGATTAAAGGTCATTTGATAACAAGAGTATCGAGTAACCGAGACCCCGGTCCTATCGGGTCAATTCGAGGTCCGAGACTGATACACGCCATAAAATAGAACTTAAACCAAAGAAAGACAACTCTAGTAAAACTTATTTAATCAACAACATGGCAAATAAGCTCAACAAAGTTACACATGCATACAACGCTACAGTCCATACATCCACAATAAGTATTCCTGCCACACACTCTCTCCCTCCCCCCCCCCGCCACTATGAGGGTGCGGCACAGGCTCTTCTGATACTCATTTCCTGGAAATACATAGTCATTAAGAATTAAAATGGGGCAACTTTTTTTTCAAGACCGACATCATGATCCAAATTTTCAGAAATTGTAAAAAAAAAATATAAAATTTTGTGTGTGAAGTCAGGTGAATGAATTTATGTAAACTGCAATCTTCACTAGAAAATCAGCATATATGAAATGAGATTTGAACAAGATTTCAAATAGGAAATTTTCATTTGTTTTCAATCTTTTCGGTGTGTGATTGGAGTTGGTGGTGGTGTGTCTATTATTTTTATAAATTCATGTAAAAATGTTTCTTTAATTCCAATAGTTGTTTTTACCTATCAACTCTTTTTTTTCTTTCAGAAAAAGTATTGAAAAACAGCTAGTAACGTAAGAAAAATATGGCCTTAGCAATAATAAAACATAGATTTCTGACATTATAAAAAATATAATAAAACTATCAGAAAATTCAGACAGATATTTGTTAAAATATACAATTTTACCCATTTATCCATCAGCTCTGTGAATGTGTATTTACTGGGCATCTGAAGTAACAATCGAGACAGGGATTCTTGTATGGAAGACAGGAAAGGACTTGATTCTGAAATTCAAAAAAGATGCCACCATAATAAAACAAATCAAAGACAGGATGGGTACATACTCACTCTTTGTTGGGTTTGCTTTCCACTGATGGTCAAACCCCCATAAACCAGAAGTACCCTTTTTATAACCTACTAAACAGAGGTCAAATTTCCTTCATTTCAGATCACACTTTTCAAGAGGTAAAAGTGCATCATGTCAACCATGTAACAAGTACTCCGACATGGGTCTTCATTAATGTGTGCTTCATAAAAAAATGTTGTTTTTTTTAATTTTAGAGACAATATTTGGGTTTAAAAGAAGCTTAAAATTGAATGTATCCAGGAAGATGAGAATAGAAGTAAGCCATGTATTTTTGTATTGAAATATATCAAAGACAGATCATTTCTAAGTCTAAAGAGACTGCCCACTTACCATAGTCCTGTGTCTTTGTGTCACACTGGGGGCTGACCTGGGGGTACAGCTCGGGAACCTTCACTGAAATGGGCGGGACACAGGGCAAATTCTTGTCATCTACAACAAACAATGTCACCTCACCATCACTAAATCAATGATGTCACCTCACTCATCACTGAATCAATGATATCACCTCAACCATCACTGAATCAGACAATGATATCACCTCAACTGTCACTGAATTAGACAACAATATCGCCTCACTTATCACTGAATTAGACAACAATATCGCCTCACTTATCACTGAATTAGACAACAAAATCGCCTCACTTATCACTGAATTAGACAACAAAATCGCCTCACTTATCACTGAATTAGACAACAATATCACCTCACTTATCACTGAATCAGACAATAATATCACCTCACTCATCAATCAACCAGACAATAATATCACCTCACTCATCAATCAACCAGACAATTAAATCAATTCAGTATATTATAATTTCCTAATAAATATGTCATTTTAGAAAAAAATCCACTACTTCATAAAGCAATAACTATATACATGTATGTCCACTGTACTGATAGCATGGCAATACAATTAACCAATACTTTTTTCACATACTTACCTATTTTACAGACAAGATGGACATCTTTAGATTTGGAGTGCTGCGTTGGGTCCAGATTAACACGGAATCGGCTGCCGAGCCGAGCAATCTCTCCCTGCAGGATGTGAGGAATATCTTCATCTTCCTCCACCTCTTCTCTCTTCCTCTTTTTTGGTGGAGGGCTTGGGGCTCTGATAAATACAACATAAAGAACTACGGTACAGTTTTGAAATATTTGCTGGAAATACGTACATTGCAACTGGTTCTGGTTTTTAAACTTTTGAATGACCTCAAGATTTAGAACTGAGTGAGATTTTCAAAGAAAGCAAAATTTTAAAATCACATATTAAAAGAATAAACAAGGATGAATTTCTTCAGTCCTCTATCTCTTCTAAAAATAAAATGGCTTGATTAAGTCAATAGCCTGCCTATCTGATTTACAATGCAGAGAGAGTATCATACCTGATTGGTGCCCCAAACAGAGCAGTCATTGCAGGCCCAAACGTCTGCTGTAAAGCATGGTTAAACATGGGAGATTTCATGTTGGTCGCCACGGCATCCAGTAATGGCTGACACATGTGCATGGGGGTGGAAGTAATGGTGGTTGTGGCAGATGGGACAGATCCGACTCCAGGCTGAACCGAAAAATGGGACATCTCATCACACACACCAAATTAATGCAAATCAACATTAGCTTTCTATGTGTATAAGTTTTAACTTTGAGGAAACACCATTACTTGAAAGGTCAAAATAATGGAAACCAATAAAACTTACAATAACTAAAAGGTGTACAGGCCAAGATCCGTGAGTGATAGTAATACTCATACTTACAGGCTTTGCCATTTCCAAGCTGTCCAAAACTTGTTCACATTTCAGTAAGGTTGCCATTGGTAATCTAAAATATTAGATCATTTCATTAACGTAAAAACAGATGTATCACAAATCAAAATAACAGTGGAATTTTTTTTCTACTTTTGGAGAGGTCTATACATTTACCTTTTGGATGGGTCTGTTAAAATCTTTAAAAGATTTTCCATTTTACTGATGTCCTTTTTGCTCTCTAAAAAAAATGTTCAATAGTAAATTTTTTTGATTTCCTAGTTCACCGTGTAAAAGACATTCATTACAAAAATTTCAAACTCATTTACATGTATTGTAAAATAGATACTTTGTTTTGAAAATAATTATGACTTTAATGCATCCAGGAATTTTTGAATTTCTACATTCTAAGTTCACATCATGATTCAATCTCCTGCCATATTGCTTCATTGATTAACTCTTGTCAATTGTGAACGAGACAAAGACTTGATATAACCAATATTGGCAGAACTACTGTTTACATGTACACTTACCTTCATCTTTGCCAGTGGTCAGTCGGTTGATCATTCTCTTCAGTGGTTCGATATACTTTTGTAACTGTTTCAGTTTATCCAGGTAGGCTTGTTCTTCATGTGACCTTGGAGTGTTGGGGCTGGGTGAATTAGGACCACCTATAAGGAAAAACAGACCATTACAGAACCCACGGCTGTAGACCAATGTTATAATGGGACAAGAGGCCAATAGGCCTTAACGGTCAACTGAGTAGCATATAACTCATACACAAACTTGTTGAGGAGTCTAATATATGCATTTAATTGGGTTTCATTCTGGAGTAGAAATATTATAATTTTGTAATGACGACCACCTCCCTGCCTGAAATCTTTCAAAAAGAACTATGAAACCTATAATTTTGGCAAAAAACTTAAAGATCTGGTCAACAAAATCATGAATTCAGTTTTCCTTTCAGGTGTGTGGGAGTAAAGAAGATAATTTTTAAACATTATATGCATTAACACCTATACATCCATTTTGGCCCTGTCCTAGAGTCAAATTCCATACTCCAGGGGACATGAAATTTAAAATTTTAGTAGATGACTTCCTGGTGAACATAATTATGAAGTCAGTTTTTCATACAGATGTGTGAGAATAGAGAAGATTTTAAAACATTATATGCATTAACACTATATTGCCATATTGCCCCTCCCCCCTCTATGTCCTGAACCCCTGGTCCAGGGGCCATGAATTTCACAATTTAGGTAGTTTATCCAGGTGAGCTAAAAAACAAGAGGCCCATGGGCCACATCGCTCACCTGAGGAACAATAGGTATGATAAAGTCAGCTACATGGAGTCATAAAACAAACAATCTGGACAATGTACAATAATACATGTAGATCCTGTATAAATAAAATCCATTTTTCCCCCTTGGAACTCGGATAGCCCTGATTGCTGCCAATATTTACAAGAGCAGACTTTAATCACCGCTCCTGCACATATATAGGGACTCAAAGTTATGCAGGCAGGGATGACCGCACACCTACGCAACTCAACAGGTACCAACGTCTACGCAAGCAGGGATGACCGCACACTTGCACCAACAGCTCAACCTAACGCAAGCAGGGAGTGCCGCACACTTGCGCTAGAAAGGCCTGAACACCAGCATGGATGACCATACATTAGTTCTCCGCCGCTACCACCACCAATACAAGCAGATATGACTGCACACTTGTATTAATGCGATACAGGGCAGGAATGACCGCACACTCAATCTATCCATACCTGTTCAAGTTTAACCCCAAACAGTCGCTCATCGAAATGCAATAGACACTGTCCCTATATATGTGCCAACCTAAAATAATTCATAGTATCTAAAAATTGGAAATCAAAAATAAACAAAATAATCTGGCCTTACCCAAAACTTCTTATGCAGAACAACTTATATACATTGAATATTTATCATTGTATAAAAATAATCATCACAATAATTGGTTAACAGTGGATGCATTAATTAAAATAATCAAGAATCAATAAATCAAGGGCAATAACTCAATACAGTAATACAAAAAGATTCTAATGAAAAAATAGCTGCCTGCTTCAATTCTATAGTCATATCACATGTTGAGTATTGCAGTTCTCAAAAAGATCCTTTACAATTGTTTATATATGGGATATTTAGCTACATCAAACTCTGAACCTTCTTGTGAGGCCGAAGAATTGTCCTGGAGCCAAAGTTTTAACAATGATAAAGAATCATCTTGCTGATTAGTTTCTGAGAAGAAGATTTTTAAAGATTTACTTTATATATTCCTATGTAAAACTTTAACACCCCCCCCCCCCCCCCCCATGTGGCCTCACACTACCCCCAGGGATCATGATTTTCACAACTTTGAATCTACACTACCTGAGGATACTTCCACACAAGTTTCAACTTTCCTGGCTGATTAGTTTCTGAGAAGAAGATTTTTAAAGATTTACTCTATATATTCCTATGTAAAACTTCGACCCCCCATTGTGCCCCACCCTACCCCCAGGGATCATGATTTTCACAACTTTGAATCTACACTACCTGAGGATGCTTCAGCAACAGTTTCACCTTTCCTGGCTGATTAGTTTCTGAGAAGAAGATTTTCAAAGATTTACTCTATATATTTCTATGTAAAATTTTAACACCCCCCCCCCAATGTGGCCTCACCCTACCCCCAGGGATCATGATTTTCACAACTTTGAATCTACACTACCTGAGGATGCTTCCACACAAGTTTCAGCTTTCCTGGCTGTTTAGTTTCTGAGCAGATGATTTTTAAAGATTTACTCTATATATTCCTATGTAAAACTTCGACCCCCCCATTGTGGCCCCACCCTACCCCGGGGGTCATGAATTTCACAACTTTGAATCTACACTACCTGAGGATGCTTCCACACAAGTTTCAGCTTTCCTGGCTGTTTAGTTTCTGAGAAGAAGATTTTTAAAGATTTACTCTATATATTCCTATGTAAAACTTCGACCCCCCATTGTGGCCCCACCCTACCCCTGGGGATCATGATTTTCACAACTTTGAATCTACACTACCTGAGGATGCTTCCACACAAGTTTCAGCTTTCCAGGCTGTTTAGTTTCTGAGAAGAAGATTTTTAAAGATTTACTCTATATATACCTATGTAAAACTTCGACCCCCCATTGTGGCCCAACCCTACCCCCGGGGGTCATGAATTTCACAACTTTGAATCCACACTACCTGAGGATGCTTCCACACAAGTTTCAGCTTTCCTGGCTTTCTGGTTCTTGAGAAGAAGATTTTTGAAAATTTCTCGAAATTTTTCATTAATTTCTAATTATCTCCCCTTGAAAACGGGTATGGCCCTTAATTTTCACAACTTTGAATCCCCTTTGCCTAAGGATGATTTGTGCCAAGTTTGGTTGAAATTGGCCTAGTAGTTCTTGAGAAGATGTTGAAAATGTGAAAAGTTTACGGACGGACAGACGGACAGACAGACGACAGACAAAATGTGATCAGAATAGCTCACTTGAGCTTTCAGCTCAGGTGAGCTAACAAATAAAATATTTTCCAGAAAATAACTCTTTTTTATATTTTGAATTGTGAAGTTTATATTTTTCTCATTGGACACAGTCTATGTACAGTAAATGTAAAGCCTCCTCCCAGACCTTTGGGAGAACACTGCACTTACATGTTGTATTGATTGTGTAGGAAGCAATGTTCAATCAATAGGCTGTATGGTATTTAATACAAGGGTTTGATCATTGCAATACTTTTTCACATTTTATACATCACTTAAATGATTGAATGATTCCAACAGCAACACGACACTTGATATATACTCCACAGAGCTGAGTATAAAATTATTTCACTGATTCGTGTATAGATGTTGTATCGGTAATATATATACAGGACTGCCTACATGATTATGTATTCATTGATAGTATTTGATTGAAGCTACAACTGGTCTAAATAAATCATAAATTCTATAAAAATCAATATTTATTTTCCAATAATGGCTCAAATTTCAGCCTCATTACTTCAACATTTACTCATTCATAATCACTGAAAAACTTCCATAGCCTCATGTGCTTAACATATTTTTTGTCATTTGGTATAAGAAACTCAGTAAATCACATTGACTACTGATAACTGTCGACAATTTCTCTTCTATGAACTATACATTTATTTAAAAAAATTTAAGACAATGACAAGCTAAATACTGAGTATACAGTTTAATTATTTTCAGCCTCTATAAACTCACAAATACTTCCATGGAGCTTTCATGTGTGCTTACCTCTCAGTGTTGCTAACAGTTCAACCCAACCCCCACATGTATTACGAGACTAGTCCCTTAGAGCAGTAAGAACAGTTGTTTACAAAGAATATTTCTCCATAGAAAACAATATACCAGTACATTTAGTATGACAGTTTCAAAACCAAAAGTAAATTTCCTACAACTGCCTCTATTGAATCATGGCAGATAATTGTGAAAAGACAACACAACTGAAACACATAATGCTTTTTTAAAATCGTTTCAGTTTCTCCACGTACCTGGTGTGTTTAGGACTCTGGGGGAGTTTCCACGAGGATTGGCGACCATTCCCTGTGGGGAGGGGGACATCATCATGCTGCTGATGGAGGGGGGCTTTGGTGAGGGCACGGCTTGCTGGCTGTACAAAAATATCCCGACGTACAACTATACTCGTACTTATCATCAGTCACACATCTGTGTTTTTCATGACCTGAGTTTATACTTCCTTTAATCCTATTTACACTTTAGTAACACAAATTTTGATTGAATATTTGAATACACTCTGTTTCTACATTTAAAATTTGATCAAGACTACATTTTGTACAGCTGAACATCAAGATTAGACAAATTTCCACATCATCAGAAAGTACACTTACGAACTTGCATTAGGACCAGCTTGCATCTGGATTCCATAAAAGAGAAGAACAATGAAATTACTGAAAATCTATCAGATATTTAAAGAATATATCTCAGGTATAATAACAAATAAAATAAAAATCAAACTTCTTTCCATATTCGGAAACCATGAAGTAACCTTCCCCCAAAAAGTTTCTTTACCTGCTGACCAAAGGCCATCTGAGAAGCCTGGCTGATGTTCCCAATGGATGTTTGGGGTCTTTGTTGTTGCATTCCCATGGACACCATAGGCATTCCAGGTTGTTGCATACCTGCTTGTTGCATTCCAGGTTGCTGCATAACCCCTTGTTGCATTCCCCCTTGCTGTAATCCACCTTGTTGCATTCCTCCCTGTTGCATACCCTGTTGCATTCCAGGTTGCTGCATCACACCTTGTTGCATCCCCCCTTGCTGTAATCCACTTTGTTGCATTCCGCCTTGTTGCATACCCTGTTGCATTCCTTGCTGCATTCCAGGTTGCTGCATTCCTCCACCCTGCATTGCCTGTTGGTATGTCATCCCAACCTGTTTAATACAAAAGTTTTGCAGACATTGAAAAAGGCATGCAAATAGCATCTTGTACATAATTTTCTAAATTATTAGAGCAACAACTATCCAATATGTAAAAATTTCTAGGAAAAATTCAATTTAATTATTATCATTGAAAGATCAGTTCGAAGGTAATTGTCAATCAATTTCATATCAGTTTATAACCAAGTTAGTAAGAGAAGACTGACTGAGTTTGCAGGGAGTGGCTGAGCCATCGTCTGAACATGCTGAGCAGACGTCACCAAGAACGCATCCTGTCTCTGTAGAAATAACGAGACAGTATCAATTCATTCATCATTTTCCCTCTCTCACTAAACCTTTAATAAAAGCATGCTTTCAAGATAATATACTGTATTCCATTCAGGAAACAAAAAAACCACTGTCCAATGATTGGACACTTCTGCGTTCTCTTCTGTTTCTGTTCTGAATCAGTGCGTACACTGTCCCCTGTTACAGGCAGTCACTGCTTTTGATGATTGTCATTTTCTATTTCCATGACACTTCAATTTAAGGGGTTTTTTTGCAGTGAATGAAACAGCCAATACCAAACTCTTTCTATACTTTCTATATACATGTACAAGTCGAGTCTTTGGAAGAAAAAGCTATTTTAGTCAATAGTTGAATGTTTATATAATTAGACAGTTATTTTAAGATACATATTGGCAAATCCTTTTCACACCTTTGGAAAATTAAAAATTCAACATTTTGCAAAAAAACATCTCAAAAGTTCTATCGAATCATTTTTTTTGGATTAGGGTTAAAATGATTTTATTTTTACTATATGTCTATCATATTTTTATACTGTGGAATCAGTAGATCCTAAGATCAATAAAATTATCCAATTCATCTAACCTGGGTGAGTTTTGCCGTATAGCCAACATAATTGTATCCATATCATCCCCATTTACTAATTTAGAACCATTTTCTCAAATTCAGCTTACAGACAAGACTGTATATATATAAAAAAAACAATTTATTTGAGGACTTATAACTGAATTAACAAACAACTGACCTAAGCCTCATAGTAGATTGACAAAAAAAAACCCACCCAACTTTGATTTGTCATTGTGTATTAACGACTAACTTAAATACCCCACATTGTATGCATCAAAAATTAATAGTTATTTAGAGACCTTATTTTGTGTATCACCAGCCAACTTAAAGATTCACTTCATGGATCAAGATCCAAATTTAAGAACTCACTGTTTGTATCAAAATGAACTTAGAGCCTCGTCATACATAAGAACATATTATATGGAGACTATCAGTAGCCAAATTAGAGACCTTATTTAATACAGACTTTGTAGTTACCTCAAGTTGTGGTCGCTGCTGTTGCTGCTGCATCTGTAGGTGTCTTTGTTGCTGTTGCTGCTGCATGAGCAGCCGTTGCTGTTGCTGGATGTGCTGCTGCTGATTCATCATCCCTACAAGACAGTTTCTCTGTAATTACTGACGGACTCTACAGTAGACAGCGGTCTGTCTCTGACATATGGGTTGATGTCATTGCATCAACAGCGCTTGGTTGTGTCGTACAACCTCAAGTATTTATTTCTAACTCTACCAAACTCAAGCTCTTGACAATCTATTAATATTCATTAAACTTCCTGATTTCATTGATTTCATTGATTGTTGTTTTTAAAAAAATATTCTAAATATAAACTTTGGAATGTGTTTGGGAAACTTGAAGCATTTCTTATATTCATGTGACAACATACCTTATTAAAATGAAGAAAAAAAATGGGAATTAAAAAAATAATAAAAATTGCTCATTTACATGTAGTAGCAAAAGTAATAAATGAAAATACAACATAACAAGGAAGTTAATGAAATTGATGGTGACATCCTCTTCATGTTTTCAAAAAATATACTGAAAATTATTGATTTCAAATATACTGGTAATTAGAGAAATGTTTGCTGTACCATGGACTGATAATTTATTTCACAACCCATCACCAAATATTGAGTCATATGTTTCCATAAATGAATAACAATTGGTAAAAAGAAGTCAGAGTGATTTACCAGTGTATGTTGGATGATAAAAAATCACAGAATAACATCTTAGCATTTAATCTTTAACTTATTGGCAATATTACATAAATTTCATTGTGATCAATTGAATAGCTTCAGGTATCCCTTTTTTCTAATTAATAAATTATTTATTCATTTAGACTTATTCATAAGAAAGGGTTCTGTTGAAGGAAAAAACATTGTTATATAACTATGAAAATGAGATAATACTTATAAATTTATATGAAATGAAAGCTAGTACACATACATTGCTAATATATTTTTTTCAAAAATAGTAATGGAAAAAATGATTGGAAGACCTTTTTCTTTTTATATTGGAGTCACCTTTAATCACATTACAGAAAAGTCCATGTTACAAAATATAGACTTTGATCTCTATCTTCTAATTGTATCTTTCGATCATGTCCCAATAAAATACCGGTATTATACTGTAAACGTATTACATTTGGCTGTGTATTCTATTTAGCGTTTTTGGCGGAATGCGGCTTTCACTAAATCAAGTACATCGCTAAATGCCATGCATATATGTATAAGAATATTCACATTCAGGAATACACTAATTCAAATCCACGCCAACTTGTTCAAAAACTATTTTCCGCCAAATATCGTACACGCCAAATATAATACCGTACGTTTACAGCATTATAAAGATTTAAATGCAAGCGACAAGACAATTTCTAAACAGCACCCCACTCAATAATTTTATAGTGCAGTTAGAGTTGTCTGCCCTTCAGAGTACAATAGAATTAGAACTGCCATCTACAGTATATGGCCGTTTGTAATTAATTTAAGAACTCTTATCATTACAATATATCATGTTAAGGTAAAAGTAATTTGATGCTTAATTTGCATTTATTCACTGCCAATTCAGAACATGTAACAGTATTCAATTAAAGTTTATCATTGAGGGAGTCAGCAAGATAGACTTGCACTCGGGGAACTGGAATCTTTCCATTATATAACTCACTCAATGGTATACTCTAACTCTTATATTAATACCGATACAAACAATAAATCAGAAAAAAGTTCATTATAATTTTAATGTAACAAACAAGTAATAACAAAAAAAAATCAAAACCGTTTTAACAACAATCTTCAATTGATAACAAACAATATAGAAACTCAGTTCATTGAATATCACAATAAATTCTTATCATTTAAATAATTTAATTCGGTATCTAAGCTACTTTGAGATGTTAAAGGTAACAAGCACCCAAAATCTGCAAATCGCCATTTTGTTTGTTATCTTTTGCTACTGAAAACTGGTTATTTGATAATGAATATTCATGATTTTATTTGGAATACTTCGAAACTTTTACTTAAATTAGAGAAAATTGCAAATGGTTCCGAGTAGGGGTGTATCAGTTGATAGAACTGACACACCTTTTTGCAGGGAATCAGTTTGTTGGCGGTGATTTTCAGGGAGTCAGCGAAGTATATCGAATAACTCTTATATAGTAAAAAATAAGTAGAGGTATAATAATATTCATCGTCTTTGCTATATAAATATGAATGAGGATAGACAAAAGGAAATCCTTCAAATTCTACAGTATAGAATTATTTTAAAATCTTAATGCTTAGTAACACACCATTGATATGAGGAAAATATCACTGATACAATGCACCTAATATTAATTAATTCATTTCAAATCTAAATTAGTTTAGATTATTATCAATCAGCTGATACTATTCCAGTGAATTGTTATGTTGCATAAATAGTTAAAAAAAAGTTCTCTAACTGCATCTCATCCATAAAAATACACAATTTTTGTCATAAGGATATATAAGAGCATTATTTTGCAAAGTATGGACAATGATTTCTTAAATTATTAACTTTTTAGGCATGAAAATGTGATGGTATGCTTATAGCAGTGATTGACGTATAATTGAATATATGGGGTATGCGTATATGTTGGATTGTTACATTCAAATTAATCTAATTATACATCAAGATTTTTGGTGTTTTACTTTTTCATGTGATGTTAGTTAGTTGATTAAAAGAAATTTTACTTGCATTTCTCATATAAATATAAAAGGCAGGAGCTACCTTAATTGACAGAAAGGAAGATATGGATGTTATCATTGAAAATTTGATACAAAAGTTTACAATGGGGCTTCATATATCCGAATGCCGGATATCTGGATAATTCAGTTTTCAGATGATTTCGTTTGAGAACAGAATTTTTATATTTTGTATTGTATTTTGTACTTTTAACTAAAACAATGTGTTACTATAAATTTTGCCTCAATAATTGAATGATATAAAAGATGTTAGACTGTTTTTTATTGCTTATTTTGAGTGTTTAATACATTGTTTGTAAATTCTTATCTGGTATGTTACTTGTAGCGAGTAGGCTTCAGTTTATTTAGAATGTAGCAGAGATGAGTATTTAAATTAAATTGAGGCCAGTCTAAGTGATCATGGGGGTAAATTTTAATCTTAGCTGAACATGATTTCATTTAGAATAGCTTTGGTTCTGTCTTTTAAAATAAGCTTGAGCAATTATCAATATCAGTGTGGCCATAATAACAGCCAACATTCAACTTCTGTCAACATATAGCATGACTATGCATTTTTCTAGAATGAAGAGAAATGCTGATCATTGACTTGCTTTGGAACAAGTCAATGACAATGTATTGCTTTTGGACATTTGATACATTTCTGGTGTTAGATTATTTTTAACAAGAGGCCCACAGGCCTAATTGCTCACTTGAAAAACAATTTTTAACGAGGCCAAGTACAGATCGAGTACGCACGCTTTTGTGCAGCCTTTCATTTGTATTGTGACGTCATCTTTTTGCTTGGTTGATGCCATGGCGTGATAGTTTCAACTGCAGACATTCAGTGAAATTTGTTGAAAATAGCTTGTTTGATGCATAAAATTGATATTATATTGAAGAATAAACATAAATGTCTCGAAGTATAAGCTATATTTGGACACGGGTAGAAAACGTGAAGAGGGTTCAACAAGTCTAGCCCTCTGTCACGTTTTCTTAACCCGCCTAAATATAGCTTAATTCATATATTTCAAGACAGTAACCAAGTATTTTATATTAATGACCCTTAATATGTGATGTTATATATTTATTTATTACTTAAATATGTCTGAATGTTTTAATGATACTGTAAAGATCACCATTTCCTCCTTTTTCAAATAAAAAATAGCCATTATCTGACAAATCTGGGAAATTGGGCATACAAAAAACAATTTTGATAAGACCCCCAGAACAAACCAGGAGGTAAAAGGGTTTTTTTTTTATTTGACCATTTGATGCCTTTTAGCAATAACTTTAATATGTAGAACAGAAAAAGAAATCCCTAGGGCAGAAGTTTTAAAAAAAAGTAAAAAATAAGCAAAATTGATACATTTCAAGCAAAATCCCTTAGTGTCCTACGTTAAAAAATTAACAAACTTTAAGATGACCCCTTAAACAAACGGTGTGTTAAATGTCTTATTTTTTTTATCTTAAAATAATAATTATATCAGTAGAAATTGATGTAAAAAATTTCATTTAAAAATCTAGGGCAGAACAAATTAGACCCGGCCTCGTTAAGTGAGTGATAGTATCCTTTTCTACTTTTTTTATATAACACTCTAAAAAGTGGAGACAGGTGGTAAAAAAATTGAAAAATAAATTCCTCTTTAAATGGTATGCTTGCACGATTAAGTTATTTATAAACTGTGAGAACATGACAAATAAAGAAAATAAAAAGACATTTAGGCTCCACTGCTCACCTTAGCAACAATGCTTTGATATGATCAAAGCAGTTAAATGGCTTTTATAAATCCCTACAGAAGACAAAATATGTCTTAAGTATTTTAATTTAACAGTAAGATGAAGTCAAACAACATGTAAAAAATTTTCAACATAAATTTTCAGATCTGTGCGCTTGCCTTCATATCTTAAAAAATATAATAGGCTTCAAATCATGAAGAAGAACATTATTATGTTAAATAAAACTACAACAGTGTCCCCTTTCTTATACAATCATGATATGAATCAAACTTAGAGTTTTCATTTCACAATAAAAAGCATCCAAGTTTTTCAAATTTTTTTTTTGAAAAATTGTTACTTTATTTAAATGTTGACTCCATTTCAAAGAACCTTCTTTACTCCATGACAACACTTGACTACTGTATACAGTACATGAAAGTCTCTACTTATGATAAGGTGTTAACATAACTGGACACATGGCTCTGGTAAAAAAGAAGATGAAACATCCCTCCTCCCCCCCCCCCCCCCCCCCCCCACTTAAAAGGGGCAGTGATCCTTCATTTAATTATTTATGTACTAATAAACCCCTCATCTACAGATGTTTGGAACCAAGTTTGGTTACAGTTGTAATTGGTGCTTCAAGATGATGAAAATGTGAAAAGTAAAAGCATAACAGATGATGATAATTTATTCAGAAATGCTCATTAGAGCCTCATGCTTCAGAGAACTAAAAATATATCAAAAATCAAAAAGGAAAGAATATAAACTTTTAAAATTGCCAAATAAAGAAAAATTAAATATAATGAAAATAAATCTTCAAATTCATGTCTACTCACAAGAAAATTCAGACAAATCAGTTTGGTCCAACCACATAGACACATCCTCTGTTTGATCATTTGATAGTTCTTATATCAAATAACACAAAACAAAGGACATTATAGTAAGACAGGAGCAGAAAAACCAACTACTTCCTATAAGTAAGCTTCCTGTTCAAATTATATCATCTGACAGTAACAGGTGCATTAGAATTTCTGAGTACATACCCTGTTGTCCTACAGGGCCTATGCCTTGAACTGTTAAGTTTTGAAGGGCCCCGATGGGGTCAGGCATGGGTTGGGACATTCCGGCAGCCCCAGGGGGCATCCCCTGAGGAATTCCCATTCCCCCTGGTCCTTTAGGTTTGTCTCTGTTGGCATCTACAAAACAAAATCCGAGTTTTTCAAAACTACAGCACATAAACATTTTTTTAAGCTTGAGTGTTTGTTATACTTATGCATGCACACATCTAGAGGAGGAGGGTGTTGGGGGGGGGGGGGGGGGGGGGAGGTCTGGACCCTTCACCCCCATGGGAAAATTCAAATATTTCAAACTCTCATAAAAAAGGACAATACACAAATAGAGTCAAATTTGGCCCCCAAGATTTAACATTTTCAACGTGTTTCAGACACATCGAATTGTTCTGTTATTTGGTAGTAGAGTTGGTATAAGATATATATTTCATCTACCGGGTATTTAACTCATTTTATTTCACTCATTGGATTCAATCAAAATCAGTCAAATATGTGCATTTTTCTTATCTTTCTATAATTTTATTATCTTTCTAGTAATCCCCCCCCCACCCGCCCCCCGCAAACACAACTATCCCTGGAAAAATTTTCTGGATCCACACATGTTATGTGTAATCAAATTGTGTGTAAACATCATAACTTGATACACTGTAATTGATACACTTTCTACCCTGTTTAAAAAAACTTTCCATAATGTAGCTCAAACTTAATGATGATGGTCTTTGATTTGCTGGAGATTAAGGGGAAATCCATTAGCACTGATGTAATCTGCTTGTATCAGTCATACAGGGTACTCCAGAATCAATCTCCCAGCCTGCATGGCCATTTTCCATAAAATGCAAGGGCGTAAGATTCTGTATGCAAATTAAGTGCCTGTTTACAGACATTGATCTAAACAAAACAAATGAGATTTCTGTGTACTCCTACAAACAGTGCTGTCACTGAATTTCAAGACATCTGTCTATCTGTTCCTTTCTGTTACTGGATCCTAGTTCATAATTTGTCTTGTTTGCTAATGGCAAGAAGCACATGTTGAGAATAAAGGAATGCCAAGAGGTTCAAAAGAAGACTGTTTCATCAACCTATCAGGACTGTCAAATGTGGCAGAGTGCAGGGAAGTCAACAAAAATCTGTCCCTGACAGATTGATAATAATGGTGATAATCATTACTCACAGAAGAAAATTAAAAAATTGCAACGCTTAATGATTCCATACTCTTTTCAATTTATTAGACATTCTTGTAACATTGTGTATACATCCAGAACATAAAATGTGAAGGGTGATTGCCAAAAGTGAATAAAAAAGATCAAAATTGATTTTTTTCTATTCATACAATTACAAGTGTTTAATTAAATTTCTAATTAATTTTCTAAACTGTGTACTGGTATTCTGTTATGAGCTGGTGATATGTGGTGGTCATTTGTCACCACACAGAGAACCAAGAGAAGCACATGAATTAATTTCCATAACTAGAGCCCTTGTCATTATTGGATTTTCAAATGTACTGCATGGCCTCACCACCATATTGTCACAACCAAGTATTAATTTCCAAAGCTTTTTCCATCTACATCTCTAGCATTATATTCCTATAGCAATACAGGCAGAATACTACTATAGGTTCATAGTAGTGAATCAATAAATAAGACAAACTAATTCCCTCTCCAGAATTATTCTTAGTTAGCCTCAGGATATAGTGGTGCCTCAGAGATGCCAACTCTGTGATTGAATTTTCAAGAAATTTCGACAATGCGACCAGTGTGTTTCTACGTTATTAGCTCGGAAATGAAGTGATAAAGCCGCTTGGACTTCAGGCAGCAGTTCTTTTCCTAAAACTGTTTATTTCTTCTAACAGATTTGGCGTCCATCAAGAAGACCTATACAATTCAGGGGTTTCAGTCCGCAGCCTTATCTTGTTTGCTTCCTTCCTTTCCCGCTAAATACTGTGGTTTTACTAATACTCGGGGGCGTAAATTTTCGTGGATTTAATGAAAATTACAATCTTAAGGATATGTAAATTTTTGGACAGTGATCCTATTAATACATTATGTTATTAGAAATTGCACCTCAATGAACATTTTATTATCTCAACAGCGAATTTTGATGAAACCATAGTTCTTTAAAAATAAACAGAACAATCCAGTTTTCCTGTCTTGTTTACTAGCTTTATTTTCCTACTTATAATTATTGATAAATATCAAACATGCATTTTCTCCAGTGAAAGAGTTTTATAAGACAGTGTAAGACTGGCTGCTGGTACATATCTGTTATTCAGTACATAAAGAGCATGCCGCTGGTGTGTTGACTGATACTATTGTGTTAATATGCTCATCAGGTCCTGGTAATTTCTGCCGCAGAGTCCTTCAATGAATAAAACAATATCTGCATGGTGTCCCCCCACAGTGAATGGTTCAACGACACTGGTGGCCAGATCCCTGATACAAAATCAATGCTACACGTCTAAACCTTATTAATCCTCTAATGAGGAATCATATTTCTAATCACCTTTTTATTTGCAAAGGCCAACTTTCTTCCGTTATTCTTTCATGCTCTGGCAGAAAAAAATTTGCTGCTATTTTTTGTTATATTGGCAGTAGAAAATTTGCTATTTCTTTTTAAAATTATCCTTAACTGATGTTACTTCAGGGTTTCGTATCATTAGTGGTTATTCTGTGTTTCATAACAAAGTTAAATGGTGGCTGCATGATTATAATCCATATCCATGGTGATGGTTGCATGTCCTTGCATGTACATATGAAACAAAATATGCGTCTATTGTAAATAGAATACATATCAAATAAATAAAAGAGAGAGAAGATTTCCATCTAGCATACACCAATCTTCTCACAAACATTTTTTTTGCTCTCAATTTCCATTCAGGTTTCTAGCAATTATTCAAATTCAATTGAAAATCAAATCCTATCATTGAAGCAAATGCTATTTAAGAAGCAATGGTGCTTTTGTTTAAACTAAATGAAGGAACAAATCAATCAATGCATAAAAAGCCCACACAGAACTTGTAGATGTAATCTGTTCCATAAGATGATGAGGGGCCTTGGTATGGGCTGCATGGGTTTTTTGGTGTAATGGAGATGTTAACACATGAAGGTGCTGATCTGATCTTCATTAGCTGGAATACTGGCATTGATTTCTTAACCATTAAGAATGGCCTTTCAGTAGAAATACCAGGACTTAAAGCAAGGTCCATATAATATCTTTACAAATCCCACTATATTGATCCGGAATAAAATGTCCATGCATGATCTCTTCAGATCAAGTTAAATTTTACTGAACTAAACTTATATAACAAGTTGAACAAGCCACTCTAGTGGAATTTTTTTTGGCTAGAAAATTTTTTAAGCCTGATATTTTAATCATGAGACATTCATGGTCTTGAATGTTTCCTAAATATAAAACCATAACATGATGACCATACCATTATTATGATGCGAAACAGCCAAGATGAGCAGGTTAGCAAATTTATCAGGCATGAAACTATTAATTCTTCACTCTATTACAAATTAACAATATTTACAAACACCTCAGGTCAACAGATAACTTTACGGTGCAGTCATAAACTCTTTGACAGATCTTTGATTGTTATGCGGGCTCTACTGCATTAACTACTTTGCAATCTAACTGAAGCACGCAAGAATTTAGCCAGTGGGCAGAAAATACTTCAAAGTTATTAGCATCTCTTATTGCAGAGTGAGGATTCAGAACCTTACCCCTACATTCTTCTGGGAAATTTTTACAGTAACTGATATCTGTTTTAAATCATTTGTATTGAAAAACAATTTCTATGCATGCAGCTGAGACATCTCTAGTTTAAAGTTTCCTCTGCTTAGCATTGGATTGTTATGCAATACAGCTACATAACCAAAGCCATTTACAAATAACTTATTTTATTACTATAAGAGACTCTTAAAAATGTAAGTAATGATTAATCAAAACCTATGTGTATGTCTAGGTCATAAGACACAAGTGTCGTTTTGGAGCCGTTGTGAGAAGTACCAATTGAATTGAAAAGAAATGCAATAAAATACAACTCTTAAGGGATTAAGATACGGTACTTATATTTTGAATTGAAGTGAGAAAAGACGATGAAGGAAATCAAGAATAAAAGTTACATTCCGATTTTACAGTTATGCAACAACTGTCTATGTAAATTCGAATATTAAATCTTAACAAGGAAAGAATACAGAATCATGGAAACAAAGACAATAGAATTTGATGAGTGGATACATACAGGTGTAGTATCCCATTGGGCTCCAGGACATGTTGGCTTGGTACATCCCCCGGTTGAGGGCGTAGGGATCTGTCCCACTGTACCCTGGCTGTCCAGAATACATGACCTTGATATACCAAATTATCACACTAAGATCCTCATGTTTAGAATACTAGTCCTCTCCTCCCTGACATGCTGAAGTCACTTAAAAGTCTATACCACGGAACAACTCCAACCAAGTGTCAATCCGGAAGTCTGTTTTCCTATCTCAATGTTTATCTCTTCTATCTTAGAGCAGTATAGGAAGTGAAAAAAATTAACAGTCCCCTGAAATCAAAAAAATGTGAGCAGTACTTTACAGCACCCTCCCGGCTGTGACCATGTTGTGGCAAGAGACTTGGAATCAATCGGACTTCAGTCCCAGGTAACATGTCGCTGC
This sequence comes from Magallana gigas, assembly GCF_963853765.1. NCBI lineage: Eukaryota > Metazoa > Mollusca > Bivalvia > Ostreida > Ostreidae > Magallana > Magallana gigas. The sequence continues at coordinate 48,590,540 of NC_088855.1, forward strand.
ATCTGCTGGGCAATTCAGTAGCTAATTAGACTGCCTTCAGTCGTGGTGCTACTTCAGTTGAGAGAGGACAGCTTATATGTCCAATACTGCGATGAACTCTTACAGCCTCTCCCCCAGTGGCCAATGAAATGTGCTTCCTCCCAATATGAATTGACTGCCTGCATAGATTTCCTATATTCATTACATACTTTTAATGCAGGGCTCTTCACACAGAATGAAAGGGAAAAAAAATTAATTTTCTAGAATTATCTGACACTGGGATCTTAAATATTGACTGTCACCAAGTATCGATGCTTCATTACGTGGGGAGGATGAGGGCTGTGTATACAGTGGGCTGAGGAGCCAGACTCAAAAGTACTCCTGTACTAAACGTCTACAACTTAATTCAGCGCCCAGTGGCTATGTTTTCACCATGTTTAGCTTAAGTTTTTACCTAATGAAGGAAATTTTCTTATTCCATCTGTCAATACACTAATACCAAAACAGATCGATACATGTGCATTTCAAATTTTAAATAATCTGGATGAAATGAAAAAAAATCAATGGAAGTGCTGAGTTTTACTCCTTATGTCAATGATCTTAATCTCTAAATTTTAAGTCAAGCTGAGTTAAATTCAGGGTCCCAAATTTATGGTCAAATATGTATCAATATGAATGAATTGAAGATGCAGTCGCTCATGTTTGAATGAATGAGCTGTATTTTTTCTATTTCATGAAACTGTCCTTTATCAAAGATCGCACTAATCTAGACAGTACTATTAAGACACAGAATTTAAAAAAAAAGTTTTTCAGAGAATATTAAATTTTGACACATAGTATTGCAGTTATTAATTGTATTTAAAAATATTTCCTCATGCACTTACTAAAGTTTCTATTTATTGTCATAGAGGTGAATTGTTGTCCAGTTTATATTACATGTACATTCAAGTCATGCCACTTCTTAAAAATAATTCCTTACTTGATTATTTATGAGGGCTGAGTGAACTAAAGGATGCTCTTCATTATAGGCTCCTCCATATCTGCCGTACTATGCACATTCTCAATCATGCAGTTAAAAAAGTCAATCAATTAATCATTTAGAAATAAAGCTGCATCTCACTGCATGATTACGAATTCTGTGCATTTTACCAATTATCGAAATTAACTAGATGAGTCTATCATGCATTTGCTTGTTGTTTGTTCATTGGGTCGCTTCATAAGGCGGCTCAATTGATACAAGGCTCAATCTAAGCATGGTACAAACTCTGACAAAATGCAGTCAGTTTCTGTGAAAAGCCATTTTGTAAATTGCATGATAATGCTTCATAATGTATTTCAGAGTGCTTTCAGCAGTACAGTTTTTTGTTATTGATTCTTTCTCAAATGTTGATACTTCCCACATATGCTCGGAAACTCATTTGCAGTGTAATGTAGAGCAACAGGTGTTTCAACAAATGGCGTTGTACACGGGAACACCTTACAGCCATACAAGATACAAATTAATATACATGCTATTAAAACTAATTAACTGACAAAATTTTCTGGCACATAATGTTTAAAAATGTGTAACATATTGTTGTGTTTTCATTGAGAAACTTAAAACTAAAGAAGAAATAATGAATTAATGAGAGACATCATTTAACCTTTGAAAGATTTACAGTCCAATGAATTTTTACTCATTTTCAGGGGAAAAATTGTTTTTAAAATGAATGTTTTTAAGAGGCCAAGCTTCTGTGCATCATGAATAATTTGATTCTTTTATCAATAGACTAAATCTGTCAACTATATACAATGCTTTTAGGAAGAGAATAAAAACGCTTACTGGTCAAATTCGACAGGTACATGTACAAAGCAGCAGTAAGTGCATACTTCAATACCAGTGTCACTTCAAATACCCCCAAGTATTTGTACTGTATTTGAGACTGGTTTGTATCTCTGTCAGATTTATATTTGATTCCATGATAACACTACCTTTCACTCAGCAGTAAGTACCTATCACATGTTGTTTACTACACAGTTTTAAATTTAATTTCTATCAGTTAAGGAATATGTTTAACTTACTTCCCTGGCCTTGGGGGACGCACTTTAAGGCCTTCCTCATTCTATTCACTGTACAATATCTATTGCAATACTTAATCAAGTTATACATGTAATAATTTTTCATTATACATGTGTTTCAAGTAGGCAAGTTGCTAATCTTATTCAAGCAATGCATAAAATATACTAATGATTTTGTCATGATTGAGAAAAAGTTTGCAGCTGATTCAAAGGTTATAAGTTAAAAAATTGATAGTCATAATTACATGAGAGTTCTATTTAAAATTGTGCTTAAATTGTGTTAAAAAATCCTTCCATGTTGTGATTTACAGAAAAAGTGCGTATAACTCTTCATTCAGTTGAGCTAAATCTGTCGTTTGAGCATTTTTTGTTTAAGGAGTCTACAATTTGACTCTAACACACTAAACTTAAAGTATATAGATTGATCAATAAGATTATCTACAGTACTACAATAATGGTTTCACTGGATTTGTGGGCGACCTATAGATTGAGAATAATAACTGTCCCAGCTGGTAACAGTACAGCCCTGCCTGCAGGTAAGTCACAGCTGAGACCCTCAATACAGCACAAGGAGAAATCCAGCCTGCAGGTAAGTCACAGCTGAGACCCTCAGTACAGGAAAAGGAAAAATCCAGATCATTATTGTTTTGAAATCAAGGAAAGTCAGTCAAGTCAATCCACTCAGTCAAACTGAATCAACAGTAGTCATTTTGAAGTCCCAAAGAATCTGGTGAAATTAAAGTCATCCCACATTAAACTTAAACAAACCAAAGATTATCAAAATATATCTTCAATTCAGCTCATTATGATGCAGTAAAAATCTGTCAAATTACCATTACCCTTGGATGTGTCTGATATTGTCAAATAGAACAAGGGACTTACCTCCACAACATTGAATGTGAGACTGTGACCTTAGAAATTAACTAGCAATACAATTTCAAATACAATACAACACAAAAAATACCTTAAATTAATTAATACTTATTAATTCAAAAAGACCTCATAATATCATCTAAATATTTTTTTAATCTTTAAAATCAAATTCACAAAAACCTCATGTTAGGCAGAGTTTCCCCTCTCTATTTCTATGTACAAAGCTTGTACCCTATCCATTATCCATGTTAGTTAAAATATTTGAAAAACCCTGAGAATTATTTACATACCGGTATTTATAAACATGTACAAGTTTAATTTCATATTTATTTTATAAGCTATGACATCCATACTTTTAGTGCTGGCTAGTTTTCACATTTACCATATTTGATAAATGCCCAGATATTGCCTTGTGTATTTATTATCAGTGTTTGAAATTACCGTCCACCGACCGCCCAAGACACATATTTTTTGGCACGGGCGAACAAATTTGTTTGTACGAGTGCCCGACTGGACATGGATATTTTTTAGCCAAGCGTATATAATATCGGAATCGGAGTTTTGAGAATTTTTAACTGATTCTTGTAACACAATCACTTTCCTTGTATGGTCATTTAGAAAGTCAAAACAAGCATTTGATTTATGTAGACAATGCTTGACACGTGAGCATGGCGATGTAGAGTCCCCAATCATGCCACGGAATAATGCAGGGTTATCTCAGCGAGATTCATTTAGACTGAAAATTTTTTACGTACGTCTCCATCCCCATCATACGGCTCTTTTGAACGCGGATGACTCTGCAGAACACGGAGCAGCGTTTAGTTCACACGGAAACGACAAGGTCTTTTATTTTCCTTCAAACTCGCTCATAAATTGTTTAATAATTCAAATTTCTTTTAAGCTTAAATCATATAGATATGATTAAGCTTTCAAATGGTACAAAATTCTAACAAATCGAAAAGTTTTTATCTGTTGTTGGTGTTTACACATCAAAATCGTCAATAATTTTGCTAAACATAAACTTTAAGTAACAAGTGTGACCGTTCAATGTCATTTCAATACAATTTTAAAGTATACAAATCTGTCAAAATCATAAACATGCGACACTTAGTAATTCAGTCAAATTTGCCCAAACTTCGGCCGGTTGTTACGATAGAAGTACGCTGAACTAAATCAACTTTTTACTTTGAACATCATTTTAATTCCCTATAAACATAAAATGTTTGTTTCCTACCGTTAAATGATTTAAATCCCATAAAATTTGAACTTGTTTTTATTCAATCCATTTCAACAGTCAGAGATTCGAAAGAGATGTCCGTCAATTTTTTTTTGCTGAGATTAGTGGACGATAACTTTACTTTTAATGTCAACTATTTTTCCGGGCTAGTAAAATTTTTACAGGTCTGACAAATTATACTAGCTGTCAGCCCTGAGTGTCTAGCTAGTTTTTTGACGAGTTTAAAACACTGTTATATATTATAGTCTGTCCCAAGATATTTATGCTGCACATTTGGATGAAATTTAATAAAAATACACATACCTGTGAAAGAAGTGCAATTAAAATCGATGGAAGAGAAAATCTCTAAGATAACTTGAATCACACATTGCCATTTTTCCCTTGTAAAAATTCACAGGAATGAAAAAAGCTCTCCTATGGAGATTTATAATGGGGAATGTTCACATCTTTTTTCCATTCGGAAATCACTCGGACCTTGTACAAATTTTCAACGTTATCATCTGCCTACCTTCACCTCTTTAGCAATGTAAAATCACCGTAGGGCCACACCAATATAATTTCTTGTTGGTTGGACAGCCAATGAAAAAAGGAACAAGCGGGCGAGCGTTAAATAATAAAATTATTTTCATTTTTAGGCCGTACATAAATAAATTTGTGCGGATGGTTATATTTTTGCTACTTGTTTCTGATTTATACATAAAAACTATTTAAAATACAATATATAGAGCGGAAATTGAACAGTGCAGAATTTCCTGGATGCAGACAGCTAATTATATTATTATTTGTACAGTTTTTTTAAATACCATTGCGCGGGGTCAGACAAACAAGAAATTATATTGGTGGGGCCTAGACTTTTTATTTTTAGCCGTGTATTGAAACCTGATAAGCTAGAGAGGGTGTTTCGAAGGGGAAATCTTGGGATTTTTTCATACTATTGAATGAACATCGTCTGAACCAAGAGGTATTTATAAATATTGAATAAGTTAAGAAAATATGCGGCAAAAATATCTCACATACATCATGCTCCCCGATTACTTGACAATGCTACACATTAAGAATGGAATTCACACATTGTGTTTTGAATATCTACATTGTTTCACAACATTTTGTGCAGCGATTTAAGGGGAGTTGAAATATAAGCAATATCTTAGCTCAGGTTGAAATATGAGAGGGCTCTGTAAGCCTCATCTTCTATCATGCTCTCTTACTCTCGCCAAATATCGCTTATATTTCAAGACAGTACCCATGTGTTTTTTAATTTTTTGTAAAGCAAGTGTCCTGCATAAATTATAGGTCACATTCAGCATTGGAAGCATGACTGATATTATGTAATTTCAGAAGCATTATTCCTTCAGGTATATGTAGGGACCGTACATACTTAGACCTAGCTGCTCCTAAAACTTGGAATGAAAACAATTACACTTCTGGCCATAGTAGATTACTGGGTAGTATGTATCATTGGAGAAAAACACTGAATTTATGTACAATATTTTGGATGGTGGAATAATCTATCATCCATTATGTAGGTATAATTGGACACAAATGTTTTGTTCCAAGATGATTAATATCATCAAATTAATTTCTTTTGTAAGTTAAGAATAAACTAATTCCAAAAAAATTGTTTGAATACAGGATGAAATAACAATACTGGGTACAAAATTTTTCTCCCATTTACAACTTTAAATTTCTTACTATATCGAAACATTTATACTAAATCATACTTTAACTAAATTTAATATCAATTAATTTCAATATAGACAAGGACATTTAATATTAACATACATGTAACTGTACAAGACCTTTGGAATTACCCCCCTTTCTACCTTCCCTTTACTGTACATTTAAAATCAGCTTTTAAAAATCCTATGCTTATAAATACCGTATTTTTCGGGGTATATGTCGATGTGGGGCATAGGCCGAATTGCTAATTTTTAGACAAAATTCAAGAAAAATCCTTAGACTAGCCGAATTGGGGGATAAGCCGATTTTCAATCGATGATTACTATAGTGAAAGTATGACCGCTTATTAAGAGAGTTATCGTATTAAGTATATACTTTCAGAATATCGATGTAGAAAGTCAAAAGAGTAATTAAAGTTATTAAATTTGCTTAACATATATATTTTAAGCAATTTTTAAAAATACATCTGTGTTTTGTGGCTGTTTGGTCTCTTCCGTTTTCGTCGGTGTATCGTTATGTATCGTAATTTTACATAGTGTAAATTTAATTGCAACACCAACCTCCGTGGTTTTGTCTGGTAGAACTAAGTATAATATTTTACCAAACCATTTATATTTTATTAATACCTTATTGCTAAATCTCATTTAATCAAGTTATACTTTGAAAGCTACTTGTAAATACGGGGAATGGCGTCCATTAGCTCAACACGTGGTTTCATATTCAAATAGAGTTATCCCCCGTAATCGCTATGAATGAGAAAACGAAATACCAAACATAAAATATTTAATATGTGTTCTTTCCATTAATTAATTAAATAGTGACTGCCGTTATGCAGAGAAGTTGTATTGTTAAAAACACAGTTAATGCAATGAAGTGTAACAGTGTACACTAGTCTACGTGCCCCCAGGCTGTGTTTTAGTCACGGGTTTCACACCTTTGTATATACACACGACACTAGAATACCGTTATTTCATCCAACAGAAAATTAATTGTAAAAACACAGAGCATTTGATTTATTCTCCACCCAAGACCAGTGATTCCCACGAACGCAGACATGAAGAATTCACAAAAATTCCGTCATATTACATTCTACCCGGTTTCGTTTTCTTTTTTACTACGCAATAATAGTTTCCAGGGTTCATACACGAACGTGGGAAAAAATTCTTTTGATTGTGATTGTAAAGAAATACCTCGTACAATACTGTACATTTTATTACTCACGATGTCATTACAAAAATTATCAACGGGACAACTATCGAACAATAGTTCAAATGGATGAAAAAAACCCAACCCTCATAATAAACTGATACAACAGTAAAATGGATAAAAACAGTGGATTTTATATTTTACTGTTCATTTTTTTTAACTTTGAGTCTAAGAATAGCCGATCCCGGAGGATAGGCCGGGGCTCGCTCATCGGAGAAAAAAAATACCGGCCTATGCCCAGAAAAATACGGTACACCATAAACTTACTGATGTAAAGTTGTAAATCAATATAAAGGTGAGGCTTAATGGCTAGAATTCATTTTTTTTTAATTTTATCACTAGATGCAACTTCATTGTCCCATCTATTTCTCTAAAAGAACAGATAAATTCATGTTTTTGATCTCTTAAATTCTCTATGACACAAAAGTCAGTCTAATTAGATTGAACCAAAGCTTACATGGATCTTCTTTAAAATTCTTGAATCAAATGGTGACATTCAGACAAAAGCCAAAGTCTCAAAAATACTCTATCTCCTGTACTCTTATCAAGCTAAAAATGACATAGAACTTGTCATGAGAGGTAGGTGCTATACATTAAGGGGAAGGAGATAATCATAACTTGTATTTATTGTCATTATCAAATAATTTTTTATGAAGTTTGATGGACATTGAGTAATAAAGCAGTTGTCTTTCTATCCTTACCGGTGTATCTAGAATATATCTGCAGCTATAGACAAAGCATCTGTTCACATTCCATGAATTTTATTTCATTATTTTAGCACCACAATGTCATGATCAGAATATACATTTTATGTTTAGATGTAAAATGTTACAATGCCAGATCCTTTCATAAACAACTGACTTCAATGATAGAATTCTAATGAATGTTAGTAAGTTGTAATTTTTTTAAAGAGTACTCCAACAAACAAAAATGTCATTTGAACATCATGTTATTAAGGAGGCCGGGCTGTCAACATATTAACCATCAGATCTGATTTAAACTTTGACATATGATATATAAGGCCACAAACTATCAGTTAGTAAAGAGTAAATCCAAATATCTTAGTTTTAATAAATTAATCATTTTCCTATATCTTTATATGGAACTCTTCTTCTTAAGGAGATTAAAATACTATGAATAACTTAACCTAATGTTATCAAAATAAATTAAACATTCTGGTAGTATTGTTTTAGAACCATTCCACCATTGTCCTGTACAGAACAAATATATTGTACAATGTAAATCTTCTTTGTTTTGTGTATAATAGTCTCACAATTTTTTCAGGGGTCAATTGTTGCACTTATCTAAATAAATAAACAATTAAAGCTAAGATTCATTTTTTTATGTTTACTTAGGAAATTTTTACATGTATCACTTACTCATTTCTTTTACATGCAGAATCAGTCTTGCCACAAGTGCGAGGTATTCCTCCTGAAAGAAAGACAAAATTGGAGGACTTCGTACAGTAGATTAGAGTAATAAGTATTAAACAAGTGTAACAAAATTGAAATGTGTGCTTGTTGTTATTCAAAGCTACAAATTAGCTGTCTTTCTTTGACATATTTATATCCAATAATCAATTTAAGTTTTTTAATGAAATCTTACTATGAGCTGGATTTACTATGATAAATCAAAATTTAAGACAAAATTGCACTAATATTATAATAGCTAGATCATTTGTATAAGCCATTTCATTATCATCTTGTTTTCAAAGAAATTTCATGGTAAATTGGCCATCTTTAAAAACAATTTAGTTTTCTACAAGAACCTTTCAAATTTTGAATGATGCAGACCACTACATTATTTGAACTTATACAATAATCAGTCTGATTTATAAAACCATACAAATTCAATAGTATGTTTTGGAAATCAAGAAATTTAAATCAGGAAGTCTCTAAGACATTATATATTCATTGTGGCATAATTTGTGTCACAAATATTATGTTGCTGTCAAAAGTCAAGATTTTAAATACTGTACCGTACATCTTTATTCATATAATTTGCAATAATTTGGGAAATCTCCATATTATTTGACAAGGGCAAATAAATAGTGCTACATGTATAAAAATATCTGCAATTACTGATGGTTAATCTACTCATGTATATACCAAATTAACTTGACTCTGGGGCCAAATAATTATCTTCTTCACTCTTGATCTCATTCTCACTTTCAGAAAAAGTGAGACTGAGATGACTTTCAATTTCATGACATGGATCAAGCCAATATGTCTCATCTAGTCTCACTACGTGGTCTGTAGTCCTACCCGTGTTTTGGCCTTCTGAAACACATGGTTCTCCATTTCTATGCTGGACTTCGTCATTGGAGAAGCTGATGATCTCACAGCTTCCTCACTGAAAAATGTTGTATATGTTGCATCATACACTTTAAAACAGATATTACTACTTCTGAATTCCAATATAATGAGTGTCAAGGTGGTGGATTCCATCAATAACACAATTATAAGACAGAGCAGCTATTGACTGATCAAAGCCAAATAATTAGGGTATAACTAAAACTAAGGTATTGTTATAGTCTTTTCAACAAAATGTATTCTGTGTGACTTTGAATTTAACTTCTAAAAATTACTGACCACTGAAACTGACCATAGAGGAGTAGATATGGCCTGAAATTATATGGTAAGAAGTAACTATGGTAAATTTATTGGCTAACCCTCTTACTTTGTCAGTTTTGAAAAACTCCGAGTTGTTTGGAAATATAAATGTGAATATTTACATTTTCCAGTGTCTTTGCCTGTGATAACACTACATATTGATTTTGTACTATATAACCCATATTAAGTATAAATGACGCCAAATTGAGGCACCAGCGGGGTTTGCTTATTTATATTAAATTGGATGATGGACAATGGCTTAAAATTATATAAATATAAGTAAGAAGGAATCATTCTTTGAATATTATGAGGTGATAATTTCGGTCCGGCGGGGATGGGGGGGGGGGGGGGGGGGGGGGGGGGGGGGAGGTGATCAAATCTATCATAAAGCCCTTCAGGCTTTATTGGATTTTATCACGCCCTGACCGAAATTATCACCTCATAATACTCAAATAATTATTCCTTATTCCTTAATTATTACCTGTATGTCATATTCGGCATGCATCAAATCTATGTACAAATGTGAACAATTAACAACCAAGTTCAAAAATGTCTCAAATGCCAGTTTTTTTGTGGCAAATTAAAATTTTGATATCTCTGGCATGTGCTCCTCTACATATATGGCCAGAAATTAGTCCTGACTTTTACCCCTTTCTATTTGTAACCAGTAACATTGGTTACAATGCTTGATTATGAATAATTTTCAAACTTTGATGTTCTTGTGACAGGATTGAGCACTATCCCCACCTTTTTTTTCAAGTTTTTTTTATACTGAAGTTTTTCATTTCTTATTTATCTCTTATAACCTCTCATATACGTCTCTAGTCGAAACAGAAATATCACGAGTGGTTAACATTTTTTATTCACATTCGTTTTCTGTATAATTTTTTTTTAAAGGAGGGGGTAGTGCACGGTCCTGTCCACAAGCATTACATGTATAGTTATAGGCAGTCGGTTCTACACAAGCAATTGTGGCAGTGACCAGACAGCAGTGCAGTTTAGCATAAATAACTTTATTTGCAATTGGAATACAATATTTATTTCTGCCTGATCAATGTTATAACAAGTTTTAAAAATCAAATCTACCAGAACCTAAATACTTTGATATGTCGTAAGACAAAAGTATATGACATCTTCGATGATTGTTTGATTTTCTCTGTACCATCGTACATAACGAACCATGAACTCTCTAAATACCAACTGTCTGATAACATTATACTTTTATCATCACAGCCAACAGTTAAAGTATAACCGATAGCAAAAAATATTTACATTTGAGCCACCACTTTTGCACGAAAGGGTTCGCCTCGCCAATCCATAACTTGATCAGCCATTTTACACTGGAGAGCTATTATAAAAAGACAGACAACTCTTAACAATGTCATTCGGAGTACTCTCGGAAATTTTCATAAAAACTCTCTTTTTACTTTAGGCCGATGTAATCCGGAAGATTTGTCCAAAAATCAAAGAACTAAAAGTACTGGAAAACATGTAGCAAGCTATAGTCCGCATTATTCCTGGCTTTTCCCTGTTTTTTTCTAAATAATTTAAATTTAATTTTTTCATTTCTTATTTATCTCTTATAACCACTTACATGTATATATGTGTCTCTAGTAAAAAAATAACAGAAATAGCACGGGTGGGCTTTTGCCAGGAAAAGGTCAGATAGTACGGACTAAAGTCGGTCCCAAGATATTCATGCTGCTCATTTTCTTAAATTATTTTATACTTAGAAATTCCCCTTCGTTCATTCAATAGTATGATTTAAAAAAAAAAGATTTTCTATATGAACACCCTCTCTAGCTTGTAAGGTTTCAATACAAGGCTAAAAATAAAGAGTCTACGGGGATCTTGCATTGCAAAAGAGATGAAAGTACCCGGATGATAATGTTGAAAAATTGCGGGAGGTATTACGAGTGACTTCCGAATTAAGAAAAGATGTAAACATTTTCCATTATAAATATCCGTAAGAAAGTGTTCGTTTCCATAAGTTACCTGGGTAAAAAGAGACGAATTATCTATCAAGAAATCTTTTTTTTCTTTATATCGATTACAATTATACGTCATTGACAGGTTTGTTTATATAATTAAAATTCGCCAAAAAGTAATGAAAGCAATAACTTGGGAAATACTATAATTATAGCACGTTTGCATAATATTTCTTTATCTCTAGATATTGCTATACTCTGTCCCAAGTTTCTACTTCCACCACATTTTGTTTAAATATCGATAATCATAAATATCTTTGTGCCAAAACTACGTCCATCCCTAGAAAGAAAAAAGTCCAGCTTTTTTGTTTTGAAACGCCCCCTTGACTGTTTCAGGTTTCAATACACAAATCTGCGGGGATTTTGCATTTCAAGCGACATGAAAAGAACCCGGATGATAATATTGAAAAATTGAGCGAGGCGTTCCGCGTTCTGATTGGAGAAAGATTTAACCATTGCCCATCATAAATCTGAGAAATTTGATTTCGTTCATGCTAATTTCTTCGGGTAAAATTAGATGATTTATCAATGAAGAAATCTTGCAATTTTTTTCTTACAACGATTTCAATAATTCATTGACAGGCATGTTTATTTTCATTAAAAATTCGTCAAAAAGCGACGGAAACAGAAACCTAAGACAGACTATATAAAGTCTATCTATGATTTTTTCTTCTTCAAAAACCAAGTGTCAGCGTTGAAATCACGAAGTCCCGAGTTTGTTACTAACAAGCAAGTACCTGTTCAATCATTTGAAGTATTCTGAGGGGTCTATACTATTTACATTTTAGGCACGTAACAGCGGGAGGAGGGGGGGGGGGGGGGTGGAGCATGTAAGAAATTAAAGTGAATAGAAAGGAAATCAACAGTGCAATTGAAGTAATAGGTCTACTAAGCAACCCCCCTTCACAGGATTTTTTGGTCCACCCACACACTTTCAAACCCGATGCTACGTGCCTACATATGATAATTCTCATGGGTGATTGTTTGGTATTAGCAAAAGGGTCACTGTATCATGAAACAGATACTAGTATGCGTCACAAAAATGTTAAGTACTAGCAACTTTGACGGGAGTTTTTAGTGCACCACCACACATGAAGGTACTGTTCCTACGATTTATTTGCCCCAAAATATAATAGTAACAATTATTATTATATCATAAGATGAACCTTTATCTCAGAAACAAGCGCATATGCACACCAGTAAAGTGTGTTAATTGCAAGTCACTTACGGGTATTTCGATTCAGCAGTAAAAATTATTGACAGTCCAACAGAAATTTTAGTCCTTATTATAAAATATTTGCATACAGTCTCAAAAAATAATTTAAAGAAGTTATCATAATTTAGTTAACGGTTTTTACTGTTTTAAAGTTGTTTACACCCATGGGCTACGCATCGATGCTTCGACACACAAAGGAAACTTGCAGATACCAACGAGTAATGGCGTCGACAACCTTCATAATATTGGTTATGAAATATCTTTGACCACTTATTACTGTAATATATGTCTTGTAAATAAAAAATAAAAAAAAGTATAAAAATTAAACCACTTTAAGCGAATCTTTAATTTCAATACATTTGATAAATTTGCGATTAAAAATGACGTCACTTAACACTTTAGTTTCGTAGTGTTTACTTTCAAGCAAGATTTTTCGACAATACTGCTGAATATTGTGATAAATACATGATCCTTGGTTTTAGATGAATACATATAATAAAATAAAGAATAATTAAAGCGTCGTATATTTGTCATACTATTGTTTTACATTGTCCAAAAAACGATATTCCAAGATTTTTTTGAAGAAAAAAATATCCAAAATCGGCATCATATAAAAAAATACTGGTTGAAATTCTTCTCGACTAAATTATCGACAATAATCTCCAAAACATCAACGCCTATACAAGCTTGTTGTTGTCTATACGTACATGCTCAAACCACTGTATACATGTAGTTTGGTCTGTATGTCTTTAACACTCGAGATATTCCGGTATATTCATGTATTTCCTATGTTACTGGGAAATTATTTTGCAAAACACGAGCATATGTTTGGGTTTTACCAGTTCATTTAGTGTGTTATAATCGACGAGTATAAATCGCTATACAAAAATTTGAATAATTGTGGATAAGAAACTTGAACTTATTCATAGGAAAAACATATTACATTTGAGCAAGGACTCTAGCACGAAAACTTTCACCTCGCCAGTCCGTCATATCTGCCAATGAAATAAAATACATATCTTAAAAACAATTTAGTTTATATGGTGGCATATCTTTGTCCTTTGTGTTATTTTTTTATCAAATATGTCGACATGCAAGATAAATATGTTGAAATCAAATTAGAATTATCAAAAATCTCAAAAAATCTCAAATATCACCAACATTTGGCATCCAAGAAGCTAGATGCTTATTATTTATGTCGACATGCAACTTACATATGTTAAAATGCAAGATAAATATGCTGACATGAAACTTATTTGTATCAACATTCAACTTGGTTATGTTCACGTGCTACTTATTTATGTCGACATGCAACTAATTTATGTTCACATGCTACTTATTTATGTGAACATGCAACTTAGTTATCTTGACATGCTATAGAAATATGTTGACATGCAACTTAAGTTGCATGTCAACATAACTGAGTTGCATGTTGACATAAATATGTTGCATGTTAACATACCTGTCTTGCATGTTAACATTACTAAGTTGCATGTCGACATAAATAAGGTGCATGTCGACATAAAGAAGTTGCATGTCAACATAAATAAGATGCGTGTCGACATAAATAAGATGTGTGTCACCATAAACAGGTTACATGTTGACATAGATAAGGAGCTTGTAGCATCTTTGCTGTCACACGTTGGCGATATTTGAGATTTTATAATTCTTATTTGAATGCAATTTTCTTGCATGTCAACATAGTTATGTTGTATGTTGACATAATTATCTTGCATTTCAACATATTTACCTTGCATGTCGACATTTTTGATAGAAAAATAACTTGCACACAAGGTACAGAGATATGCCACCAAATAGTTGGATATACATACTAGTATGTAGTTTAATTCTAGTTATAACTTTGATAAACGTAATCTTTATATCAAATTTATGTTTTCTCATTCTTTCAGAAAGCGTTTGCTCTTAATTCATTTGAAAATTAAAGTGTTTACTTCACAAATTTAACTTACTTCTTTCCTTTTCTTTAAGAATCGACTTTGCAGCAAGCTCTAGGTATTCCTCCTGAGAATAAGGCAATATCAGAAGAATTTCACACAGTAGATCAGTAGAAATATAAAAAATGAGTATCACACACTTATGCAGTAGACTAGTGGCATGCTAGTGACACCTAGTAATCAATTTTAAGAACTTGACTATCGAAAATATCATTTGAAGAATTATAAATTTTCCAGCTTTACTCTTCGGGAAAAAAACGAAACAGTATTGATTCACTTTAAAAATCTTTTACTCCCCAAAAATCATCTAAGAACATAATTTAATCAATTTTTTACAAATAATCACAGTTATATTCTATGTTAGATTAAAACTACACAAAACCTTCTGAGTATTTTTTATTCACTAAATTATAACTAATAGTATACATGAATCATTATTTAGTTAATATGTTTAGCTATTGTTCTATTTCAAACGGGTTGGATCATGAGGACTTCATTCCAATGTCTGTATTTTTGTAGGTGTTAATGAAGGTCTTGGGTTTACAAATGTACGTGTAAATAAATATGTCGAAACAACAATCAAATAAATCTCTAAACCAAAACCACTCTATATTCTATAGAAATATCTTGCAATTCCACTACTTTGTATTTAAAATAAGTTTATAGAGGCTTTGCCTGTTGCACACTCCATTTTATATATCAGTAAAATATGTTAAAATTGAATAAAATTATTGTATTAAAAGATAATTAATTAACTTTGCGTGTTGGGTAAGTTAGACTGAGATTAAAAGTTGTGATATCTAGACCCAGAAAAACACGTGCTAACCCTACCCGTGTTTTGGCCCTCTGATACACCGAGTTTTCCAACTCTTTGCTAGATAAAGCGGTCCATTTCAAAGAGTTCTCACTGTAAGTAAAACAAGTATCTGAATGTGAAACACATACAAGCTTATCGCTTTTTTACATCAAGGTTAATGAAACAAGCATATAGTAGATAATACTAGTATATTATTTTATACACTAAAGTTTTATAGTTTATTCTCTTTTAACATAACAGGTTTAGTCCCTTTGCTTGGTCAGCAACGAATCTATGGAAAAAAGAATCTGAAAATTGGTCGTATCAGAAATAAATTGTATGTAACTCCTTTCTATTCTTTTCCTACATTTATTTTTACAGAAGCAGATCCAGTGGTCGGAGAGCTAGTGATAGAGGAGGGAGAAAAAGGGTTGGGATTCTCCAGGAATGCTATATTTACACAGTACTAAAGACTGTGTTTTGCGCAGTCTTTTCTTAATCGGAAAATGCTCATATTTTCTGAACCTTTTATACATGTTATATAATGCAATAAACGCAACATTGATTTTTACCAGCATAGTTAATCAAACCTATTAATCAATCGTTGTTTGTAATGATGTACATCCACTAAGTATGATTACTTTTATTTCTTACGAAAATTGATTGCATGTAATTCATACCTTTATAAAAACTGAAAGGACTGAAATAAACATGATGCAGTTCTAACCAATTTATCGATCGGTCAAAACTTTCAGCATCTAAGGGAAAATCACGGGCTGCACGAAATTATCATGATGATGCCAGACTCAAATTTCTATATACGACTTCTTGGCTATTTCTTTTATCTAATGTATTGATAAACATTAACAATAATCTAATTCATTTCACTTAATCTTTATGATGAAATCATTACCTTGTTAAAAAAGATGTAAATATAAACAATAAAATGCTTTCTTTGATGATATATACGGATCATTGCAGAAAAAAAATTACATGACCCGCTTAGTTTAGTTTAAACAATATTTTGTTTCAAAATTAGATAGGATCGAACAGTAAGAATGGCCTATTTTTATCCTCTCCTTACAAACAAGATCATCATAACATTGTGTGATTAGATTAATAATACAAGTATGGTGCACGAAAATCAACGATGTTAAAGCAGAAGATGCATAGACAGCAAGAATTAATGAATGTTTAAAAGAAAAAATTATGAAGAAAGAAAAAAAAAGACACCCCCCCCCCAAAAAAAAAGTCTGCAACACACCCCACTGCCTTTTGTTATGCTCTAACTAAATACAGTTACATATTAATATTATACTATTGTTATAATCTTTTGGAATTTTTTTTTTTATAAAGATGTGCCCAGCATCAAATATTTGTGTATCAACAGTAAAGTTACATCGATTATTACTATGTAATAACATTTCTACAGATACTGGCATGATAACATTGTGTACAATACTTTACATTATTTCCCTTTATATGGCATATTTTGAACAAGAAAGAAAAAAGTGTTCAGCATCTTCATAGGAATTACCACAATACTGGCAAGATGAGTCTTCAATTAAGAAATCTTCATTTAAGTGTGCATTAATGTTACTTGCTTTGTTTCTCAATTGACAATGTATTATATTTTCTCTTTTGGGTCCATGGTCAAAAACTCTTTTTTCTTTGGAAGATTTACGCGAGTTATGCACTTTTTCTGCAATGTCACAACCTTATTTTTTCTGCTATGTCACTATCCCGCATGAATTACCAAAGATTAAATGTCGTAAGTATATATATATATATATATATATATGTGTGTGTGTGTGTGTGTGTGTGTTTACTTGGGTGGGGGTATTTCTACTGGCTTGATGTCGTGTTTCACCAATAGCAGAAAAGAAAGTTGTTCCTGAATTGTCATCCATTTTGCGGCAACACTTCAATATCGACAAACAAAAAATGCCATTTTAAGCTGTAGACAAATAGACATCATTTATTTTTACTAATATCGTGTACAAACAGTTATTTTTTACTACTCGGGATGTCTTGAAAGCTGACATGGTTCGACATGGACTCAAAATTGACCTGTTTTGATGTTTTTGTCCGTTTTCCTATTGGTTTGGCATATCACAAACTAAGGAATTGGTCAGAGTCTCGATAAGTGAAAGTAACTAAGAACGCGGGTTACAGAAAGTGTACAATACGAAGTCAATGACAATTTGACTCTAAAACGAAAGTTGATTTTATAAAAACCTCTATATATTATATAAGAGATATGCTATTTTTATTGAAAATCAATGTAGTGTAATCAGAATATTATTGATTAAAAAATATTTACATTTGAGTCGCCACTTTTTCACGAAGTTGCTCACTTTTCCAGTCCATAATTTGATCAGCCATTTTACAGAAGAGATCAAGGTTATAAAAGACAGACAACTCTTTATTAATAAACAATGTATAAAAGATCATTGGGGTATGAACTTGGTTGTTATCGTGATAAAATCTTATGCATCTCGAAGGGCTTCTCGAAAGATTTCATTACGTGCCGAACACGCGCAGATCCATGTTAAATTGTTATTATTGTTATTAATTTATTAATATTACGTTCTAAAAATTATGACACGAATTTGTCTTATATACATAACAGAGCAAACAACAAGTTCGTGCGATGTTCATTGCGACACTACAACTTTCACCTCTTGACCTCTGACAAAGATGAGCGTTTGAAGTTTTATATATAAGATATTAGGAAACGTGAATATATATCTACTCATGACCCAATGTTCATCAATTGTTTTAGATCATTGATATCTATCTGATTGGTATCACACTATGATTTTATTAATGATTTAATCGGTATCAGCGTATCTTAGTGTAGTTTTATCCATTTTAGCTCACCTGGACTTAACGTTCGTGTTGGCCCGTTTTCTGATTATTTCTTTGGCGTCTGTCCGTGTGATAGGTGGGTGGGGTTCCCAAACACCCCTCGATAAATACAAATTTCTTCAATTTACAAAGTAAAATGACCGAAAATAGGCCTCGGACCCCTTGCAAACATAGATATATCCTTCGCCACCCCACCCCCAAAATCTAAGTTTTCTTTAATGATACGGTTGTCAATGAATGGATTATAACATACTGTAAACGTACTACATTTTGCTGTGTATTCTATTTAGCGTTTTTGGCGGAATGTGGCTTCCGCTAAATCAAGTACATCGCTAAATGCCATTCATATATGCACAAGAATAGTTAAATTCAGGAATACGCTAATTCAAATATACGCCAACTTGTTCAAAAACTAATTTCCGCCAGATATCGTACACGCCAAATATAATACGTTTACAGTATTCACCCTCTTGGAGCCCATTTTAGAATATAGTCATTATAGATAGAAAAAGTTGAATATGTGAAGATTTTTAATGTTAGTTGTCAAGTAGTTGTCAAGTTTCCTGCGTGATACACAACTCCCAGGGCTCGTTCTATGTTTTCATTACCGTTATATACATCTTTTTAAATGAAAAATACTATTTTCAAAACAACATGAAATACGAAATAAACCATAGAAATTGTTTATTTTTTTCAACATGAAATAATGATAATGATCAATTAATTACGGATTGAAAATGATGTAACTTTTGCACTTAGATTATTGAAGATTATTACAAAGAAACGAAGAAATGCTGTATTCTAATGATGAGTTCTTTTTAATATGAGTTTTCTCAAAATGCACAATAATTTTTTATTGGAGTACAACAAATGAAAGTACATGTATTGCTCGGGATGTTAAACATTGTTAGTTGAAAAAAGAGAAAAAAGCTAAGATTGATTTGTTTTAATTGCTTGCTCTGCTGATTGCTATGCCTCTATTTTGTTTATCCTCTATTTTTTGCGCTTGCTCTTGACTTCCTCTTGAGTGATGACATGGAATGAATCAGAGGCTAATGGCGGGGGTACTGCTGTGGGACATGTGACCACGGGGTCTGTAGAAAGAAGACATACATACAGTATCACCGTATGGTACTGAGTAGGGTTGATCCGAGTTGGAATATGGCATGTGGCCTAAGCCCATCGTCTCAAACATCTTTATAGCTCTCCCCTAACAGACAGGTTTGAGATACATGTAATCGTCAATTGTAGTGACAAAAACCTCTCAAAAACCTTTGATTTTTTCTGCTTTATTTTTCCGTTCTTGTTTGATATTTCATAATAGTATAGGTTAAAATATAAATAAAATTTCTTGTACAAAATTATTTTAGATATTCCGATTGACCTTGAGTTGGATTTTATATACATGTACATTGTATTATAAAAGTGATTAATGCAAATTTATTAGCAAACCCTTTGATTCATTGTTTTAGTTTTACCATCCACTTTGAAAAATTGGTGCTTATTGCATTTTTTGGAGCTCTATATATACATAAACTTTTCTGTGACTGCCACAAACGTAAGTATTTGACGGTGAAAATTACCAGTTTGATCGTGCACC
The DNA here is from genome assembly GCF_963853765.1 of Magallana gigas. Classification (NCBI taxonomy): domain Eukaryota; kingdom Metazoa; phylum Mollusca; class Bivalvia; order Ostreida; family Ostreidae; genus Magallana; species Magallana gigas. The sequence goes on from NC_088855.1 coordinate 48,610,611, forward strand.
AAATTTTCGCAGAACTCCCCTGTCTGGGTCCCCTGCAACAAGAATCATATTTTTTTTCAAAGTACCCCATATTGTTGGAAAGAAACAAAAACTATTTTGTAGCTTATAAGAAAAAGTTCATTGGTAAAATTAATTAATAAATCAATATCACAAACCCTGTTGTTTCTGCATCGGTAAAGCCTAATGTAATATCCACAACAAAAACATGACATGAGAGTCTCTATAGCGGACATGCTTTGGAAAGAAAACGTTGAATTCATAATGACGTCAGCCCGATTTCAAGTGACGTTTGGCGCCATTTGCAATTTGGATTTACCAAACTTTTGTTTATACTCGATCTAAAAGTTATTCTTTTCAGTTTTGTTGTTGAACAACCACTCGAGACAATTCTTTTACGCATTACCGATAAGTGGTATTTATTTATAACACGATCCTGTGTTGGTGCTATGGATTGTTTTGCATCGGTACTTCCAGAACTTAACAAAGAAAAACACCCCCTCCCCTGCAATGGCCGGGAATTAAACCATGCAGCCAAAAGCATTTTACACACATACAAAAAAAACCATGAGAACCAAATCTGTAAAACCCCAACTTATTATTTAAAAAATAAAGTGTTAAATTCAAATGGGCATATCGTTACATAATTGAGACAAGTAACAACAAGAGAGAGAGAGAGAGAGAGAGAGAGAGAGAGAGAGAGAGAGAGAGAGAGAGAGAGAGAGAGAGAGAGAGAGAGAATGTTACCCGTCGACTTTTTCTTGACAGTGTGAATATGAGATACATGTATATGTGATGAATTTGTACTATAAAAAAATTCCATATATATCAAACATCCTTTTTTCTCTAAAAGGTAAAAAAAAAACCCGAATACCGTATAAATTTAACGTGATACATGGAAACTGTTTGTCGTCAAAAGACGTTATTTCAGTAAAGAAAAAACTTTTCTGACTCCCCCACATACACCTATTCTGATCCCTTTATCCAATTACATGTTGCTGATATATCTTGATTTCCATTATGAAAATTGATACATGTACCTTAAGAAAGTGAGTAACTGTAGGAGGCTGTGCAGTAATAATCTGAGATCCCTGTTTCATCACAAAATGAAATGTTACCTGGCACATGTGGGGTTATTGACGCAAAGATTATGCGTGTTACGCTATAAAGATTGCACAGTAACAGACGTTCTGGATTAGTACACCACTGGAAGGGGACGGCCGTATCTGTCTGGATATCTGTCGGCGAGGACTGGTTAATAGATATACGAAAATGCGGTAAAACACATGCCACATCGGATGGTGGGAAATGTTTACGTATGGCAGGTGTTTTGAGAGAGAGAGAGAGAGAGAGAGAGAGAGAGCAAACATGTACATAATATTCTTGCAGGTAGTTCCCCTTTGCTCATGATCCTTGAAATTCAATAGTATATGTAGTTTTAGTTGTAGGAAAATAAATGCTTAATAAATGTAGATTGTTGTGACTTTATTCGGTGTATCTGTTCAAATTTATTGAAATATAACTGTGTGATTATATGTTTAGTTTATTTAGTATTGGTGGTTCAGGCATTAAATTTTGATGACACAAATTTGATTCTTTTTATTGCATTCTTGAATGTTACAATGAATGCCCGCGCTATCAATATGCATATTTTATTCTTTTTAATTAACAAGCCGCGTATGTGAACGTTTTTGTTTTACAGTCCAAATCGCACCCCACCGGATACCGCTAACGGATATATTTAACGGATATATTTAACGGATAAAAAAGGTAACAGTTTGCAATTAGCTGGTTGCCCATTGAAGGAAGTCATCAGAACTTTGTGTTAACGGTCAATTAACGGACCTCACCTCACAAATACAACGATAAAGAAAATGACGTAACGTGTTTCGAACGGTAGACATCACCTACTAGCTAAAGGCGTACCCGCTCCGGATAACGCTGATGGACGTCCAACATTATTTTATAGTCTTTGCCTGTGATAACACTACGAATCGATTTTGTACTATATAACCCATAATACAAATGACACCAAAGTGAGGCGCCAGCGGGGTTTGCCTACTTAAATTTAAATATTTAATCGTACGATGGATTAATGTTATATAAATATAAGTAATAAGGAATCATTCTTTGAATATTATGAGGTGATAATTTCGGTCGGGACGTGATCAAATCTTTCATAAAGCCCTTTTGGCTTTATTGGATTTGATCACGCCCCAACCAAAATTATCACCTCATAATACTCAAAGAATGATTCCTTATTACTTATATAACACCACTATTTGACTGTATTTTGGAGAGTAAACTCATAGGCATTGTCTGTTACCAATAAAATATGTATAAATTAGACGTTTAACAAATGGTAATTAATTTAATCCACTCATCTGCGTTGGCATTCTTTTTTTTTTTTTTTTTTTTGGTTCTTTTTTTTTTCTCTCCGACAAATACGTTCAATGTCCGATCGGCCCTGGTCTTCTGATGTCAGTTCTATATATCCGTGAGAATGTGTTGAGCATGCTCAAAAGATTGGACAAAAATGTCCGATTCAAGAACTTGAGATCGATCTGCCTTTGCTTGCATTTTTATGGAACTCCTTATTCTTGGACAGTCTGCTTCCATCAACGTCCCGTTGGTGTCCGTTGAACCCGAGTCATAAACGGACAGCTACCGGCCGTCAAAAGGATAAACCGGACTGGCAATATTAATGACGTGACCGGCAAACAAATCGCCGGTGCATGACCATGATATATATTAATCGATGTTTAGTTTCTCATACGTTGTGCATTCATTTTAATTAATAATTGTTATTTACCCAAACACTGATCTCCGTTCGATTTTTATCTGTTTTTAACGCTTCCATAGAGTACTATTCTCTAAACCTCTAACGGCGGCGACAAAGACGTCGGGCAACTAACGAAAACGTTTAGTTGTTCATCTTTATTGGTTACACGTCTGTCAGTGTTTAGATTATAATTCTTCGCAACTTCTCCATTATAGGGCTATGAAACGGCATAACGTCTGGTTTTATTTGGGTATCAAAATCCGATGGTGTTCGAAATTTCAAGTGTCGATTCTGTCCAAATCGTCGGTCGATCCCGGACATTTCCAACGTATTCCGTCAAATAAAAAAAAACACGAAACGCACAATTAACATGATGAAAACGGAGACAACCGGAATACTATGCTGACCTGATGTCAGGTGAGGTTTTTAACTTACATATGGTATGTCGGCTTGTCGATGAACCATCGAATGAAATCAAAATTGTTATATCCATTTTTTGGTGTTTTGTTTTGTTTTTAGAATAAATAAAATTTACTTATTTAAAATGTGGCATGTATCTTATTAAAGAATAAGGAATCATTCTTTGAGTATTATGAGGTGATAATTTCGGTCGGGGCATGATCAAATCCAATAAAGCCCGATATAGGATTCTTGATAGATTTGATCACGCCCCGACCGAAATTATCATATAATATGATTTAATAGTCAAAAAATGATTCCCTATTGCATATATTTATTTAAGAAATAAACAACGTTATTTAGTGAACATGGCGTTATGAATAGCAATTGCTCTGTTGGCATATTTCATGATGCGCGCTAGCGCATCATGGAAAATATGCCAGCAGAGCAGTTGCTATTCATAACGCCATGTTCACAAAATAATCGTTGTTTATTACTTATATTTGCATTTTACCACTCGCAAATACCCTGTTTTAGCCTAGACCTTGACATTTAGCTATTACATCAAAAGTAAACATTCAGACTGTAATGCATCTTTTTAATTGCATAGATTTGTTAACAGAGTCAATGATAATTTATAACAGTAATTCCTTTAAAATGTTATCAAAAACATGTTTTAATATAAAATACGTCAATTTTAATGGAGTTGGAGAAAAACACATGATGTATCGTATAGTAGTTTAACGTAGCTCGCGGGTTTGCTGACGTCACAATAGGAATCGACGTAAAGAGTTGACCGTCATAGTAAACTCATAATTTTTTTTTAAAATGACAAATAAGATATTTAGAAGTATAAAAGAAAATATTTTAAAAAGCTTATATGCGGTTTATGACTGTTTATACAAAGATTTATAATATCAAGTGCTGAAAAAATTTAAAGATGTCACATACATTGTCACATTTTGTTCTATAAAGATAAAGAATGAGTGTGCGTTAGAACTCTTCCATTTAAAGTCATGTTTTAAAATAGAATGTATGCATTAACTTCGTTTCTTTTTTTTTTTACAATTATAACTTCCGTAATCTGTACTACCGATTAAATTCTTAAATTTCTTTTGGCTTGAGATAACTGTTTTATTCGATTACTTACTTATAATGTCAGTAGTTGCCTGGCATTTTATTTTTGCATTGATTGACTCAGAGTTTCATAAAAACAAAAATAGCAATTTTCTGTATCTTTACAGCCTTACATTAATTGCATTTGATAACATTCACAATAATGTTTAATAAGCATTTACATGTTCTAAAATGTGTTAAACAGCTAGTCTTGTCAATAAATGCATTTCAATTTTGGTGTTCTAAGAAGTAAGGAAATGATGACGTCAGGCTAACGTCGTAATGAAAACACAAGGTTTTGAGAAATCTTTTAAATCTTTAAAGTTTTTTTGCCAAAAATTGGCCGAGAACACATACTGATATTTTTTTATGAATTGATTCATAATTATGTCCTCTGTGTTTGTGTTGAGTATGATTAATTTCGTCTGAATCGTTTAAAAGTTTGGAGCATAGTTTTCTAATGCGTTTCTCGGTTAAAATGTGCATTTTACTATATATTTCATTGAAATGGCGCTGCTTGATTTTATTAATGACACTGTATTTGAAACACAATAACATTATTACCGCGCAGACGAATCTTAAATAAATTTTAGAAATAAAACTATAAAACCTATGGATCACGTGGACAAATTTTCAAGGTAGGTTTTCTCACAAGCAGGTAAACCCGCGAGCTACCTTAAATCTATAACGTCATGGAAAGTTACACCTTTATGACGTCATAGTAATTGCGATTATAGAGAAATAAATTTTGCAGCTCCTCCGTATGGGCTTACAGTGGAAAAGAACAATGGAAATGCAAATATATAATTTTAAACCATCATACAATTAAATATTTAAATATAAATAAGCAAACCACGCGCTGGCGCCACAATTAATTTGGCTTCATTTGAAGTTATGGGTTTTATTGTACAAAATCGATACGTAGTTTTATCACAGACAAAGACACTGGGAAATGTAAATATTTAATTTTATTCTATTTAATGTCTTCAGTTTCCTCGTGACGAAACGTGCAAGTAAAATTACAACACTACCACTACACAATATATTGTTATTCCGGATAAAAATAGCACCAGCGTGCAATACCCTCTGCTTACGCTTCGTTTCTTTTTATTCCAGCCAATCAAAAGACTACACATATTAATCTGCTTACTTTCTTTACGATGGAACATTCCATTCTGAACTCAGATAAATTTGAAATTCTTTTAAAAACACTTCATTGATTAAAACATATCACACAATTCCACATGCATTAATTGATTTTGAACTCTAGAGCACAACTGTTTTAGATTTATTCAATTATTTATAACGTGGCACACCATTTTGCCCTGGCCGGAAGTAGTATCGTCCTTTTACCTAACACGGTACGACTTGTCGTGTTGCAGTGCAGAGGTTTCCCCCAACATCTGAGAAACTCAAGCTGGAAATCAACTATTTCTAGCTTGAATTTCGTTAAACATTTTAAAGGGTCCATAATAATAAGTAATAGATGAACTGGATGCTTTAATCAGGTCGGATAGCGAATGTTACTGTCGTGATCAGTGTTTCGTGGATAATAGATTTCTCACTCGGGTGACACCATGGAAGATGCACACACAAGGACAGTTGAAGAAGTGTTAGAACAGTTTAAGGTTGATGAGGAAAGCGGATTAACTGATGAACAAGTCAAGAAAGGACTTGAAAAATATGGACCAAATGGTGAGAAAAGTTAATTTTTGAGATCCGTGTGTTTAAACAACGTGTTGCTTTGTGATAGGCTACAAAATATGAATAATATGACACATGTAAATATTACGCAGTGGGAATTGACTGTTTAATGCCTTTAATGATTAAGCCAAGAAAATTTGTTAAATAAACAGATTCTGCAATATGAGAAACGTTGTATATGATTAATCTAACTCTGACCGCTGATTTATGTTAATTTTTTTCATTTCCAGCTTTACCGGCAGAGGAGGGTGAGTAAACTTCATATAATTTATTCTTTCTCATTATATTCACATCATTGCTTTTTTGACATTTCAATAATAATTCTCTTATTCTAGTTGTTTAGATGAATATGTGAATCACAGTAAATTTAAAGTTCAAGTTTTCTTTATTTTATTATTTTAAGATGCAGCAAATTAAATTAAATGGCAGACATCTAATGGACTGTTTTACAGATATTTTTGACCACAATGCGAAACTTCCTTGTCCATTTAATGAACCAATAATTAGAACCACTAAGATCCATTGAAGCAACTTGTACAATTGTGCATGTTGACTTTAGATAATATCAGAGTTGATAAACTTTATGTGTACACAAAAGAGTGTACTTAGATCTAAACACTGAACCATTGACAGGAGCTTCACGTATTACGTGCAAAAACAGGGAACAAAGACATGTTAGGATAGTCCAATACATCTTTTAACAAAATTAAAATTAATTACTAAAGTATCTTAGGGATTATTTACAATCATCAGAAATGAACTCCTTCATTGAGATGTAATTTGAATAAAAGGTATTAAGACTCACATTTGAAAAGGCTTATACCTTTTTTCTAGCCCTTAAAATATTTTCGATTTATATTGAAAATTAATGTAGGTTATCACGATATTTGATTTATGTGTTTAAATATCTTCACCTTTTGATACCACAGGTAAACCTTTATGGGAGCTGATATTGGAACAGTTTGATGATCTGCTGGTCAAAATTCTTCTCCTGGCTGCTATTATTTCCTTTGTAAGTTTGTATATGTTGAATTTATTTATATCTTGACATTCTATTCATATATCTTATTCATGATAAGACAGAAAGATGGGCACCAGAAGTGCCATCAATACCACAGTAGCTGATTCTCCTATCTTCTCAAACATTTTTCCATACAATCTCCATTCCACTTTTACTCTATTTAGAAGAGTTCTGTTTTTCTGTGAAGTATAATTGGTTCATTTTTGCAAAGAAATAATCAAGAAATTGTAAAACATTGTTCTTCGCATCTCGTACTAGATACCAACCCAAAAATTAATGTTCTTCAATGGATTACTATTGGACCTAGATGAATGGTTATAGAGAGGCTTAATGCAAAATAAGTTCTCAGGTTCTGATTGGAAGATGGATACCAGTATTTTTCTTTTGCTTGGAACTATAATTGATTTGTTATAGTAAATGAAAACAGGTCTGAAATTATAAAAAGGTTTGCTAATCTACTGGGGGTTCCCTTTTTTAGCCCTCAGAATGCTGAGAATGCCCTCATTGCTCCACTGTTGAAACAGCAAACATCGGTTTCTGCTTTCTTGCACAACTTTGCAAAACAGATTTGCTCTGTGGGGTTTTCTGGAGAAAGTTATGTTTTGTTCTCACCTTGAATGTGCATCAGCAGCGAATCGAGTGAATGTCCTTTACATCGTAGTCAAGGTGAAGCATAAGAAGAGAAGGCTAGGCGTGATGCCGTGGAAAGGAGAAATACCACAGACTTTGTATATTGTAGATAGCATCTCTACGTACACAAAATCTTTTATCTCTTGACATCTGGAAATATTGAAAATCTATACACTGATTTATTGTTTTCATGCATACATATTCAGCTTTGTTCTTTATTTGTGGGGCCCTGTATTAAGAATAAGATACTTTCTTTCAACTAATATTGTAAAGGATATGTGCTCTCTTCCCCAAACCTTGGCTAAAATTAGATTCATCAATAGGAACAGTGATGTAGAATTGTGACCTAACAAGACTCATTGTGTCTAAAACTATGATCTTCACACCTTGTTCTATTTTCAGTACTTCATTTTATTAAAGCTCTCTTGACTCCCTACACAGATAAAAACACCCAGTGTGCCCTTCAGAGACTTTTATATAGCCTTTATATTAATAGCTTTTAAGCATAACAATATCAATTCTTTTAAAGATGAAGATACATAAAACAACAAATTGCCATAGATTTATCTGGGAATACAAACAATAGTCAGCAAACAGAGATAATTGTGGTTGGCATTGAATTCATTTGCTTCCATCGGTCGGCTCTCCTTAGAAGAGCAATTGGATTCTTGGCATCAGCTGTTTTGACTTGTCAGGCACAGGCAAAACCATTGTTGATTTAATTTCAATTCACTGCAATATACATGTACCACATGCTGATGGCAAACCTGCAAACATTTCTATTACGTAAAAATGCATCATACCGTCGATAATATTTCAATATCTCTGATAAAGTTTACCCGTTTTCATGAATGCATATCATAGGTATGGTAATTTAATGTTTTAGAAAATAAATCTAAGTATCAAAAGAGGCAATAAATTTTCAAATCTAAGAGGGTTTTGCCGTGAAATCCCACTGTGTCTTGTTTTGATATTCTCAATTTCATGTTTTTATGTCGGTATATCATATCTTGCAGTAATAAATATCTTTTTGTTCTTGTTTTATTTTTAGGTTTTAGCCTGGTTTGAAGAAAGTGAAGACCAAGTAACGGCCTTTGTGGAGCCCTTTGTAATCTTGACAATTCTTATATGTAATGCAGTTGTAGGAGTCTGGCAGGTGAGAGATTACATCAACCTCTGTAGAACAGCACTTAATGTCCCCTATCTCTGTAACCATTGTGTAGGAAACAAGTCCTAATGTCAAACACTAACATGTTACAAGTTATGTAAAGTTCAGTGTTAGTCTGAAAAGGTCATCATGCCAGTGGTCGTATGTCCTAGTGATCTGCACACCTCAGAAACTGTGTGCGGAGAAAATGCGTGAATAAATTAAGAAATGGCATAAAATGCATCCAATTAAGAAATTTAGAGATTTTTAAGGAATATAGATCTTCCTTGTTTGTTTTGAATTGATCAGTAGCTAGACTAGTCAGTAGTCAGGAGGTATAGTACAGTGTGGGGAATATTATTGCTGCTAATGAACAACAGGTGATTTACCCAGCCTCTCATGCTGCTACATCTGAGCCATGATGGATGGGCTCACCAACATGCTGCAGGAAATAAAGGTCACATTATCTGTTCATAGGGCTAGGTAAATCAGGTCTGAGGCAAAACGATGCAGAGACTATATAGTACACAGAAACTAAAGAAATTTGGTTTCTAAATGCAGTACTGTCACAGTGTAACGTTCACTGAATGGTGGTGACTCAACTCAGCAAAATCAGTTGTGAAAAAATGTTGCAGAGACTGTATAGTACACAACAACTAAAGAGATTGGTTTCTAAATGTAGTACTCTCACCCTGTAACTTTCACTGAATGCAGCTGTAGGACAGGCAAATGTGTCCACTAAAAATATGAAGCATAAAATTTGGGGACAAGGTCATTTTAGTGTGTACCTTTTACAACAAGCTGATAGAATAATTGACAGGCAGTGTGAGTTCCATTCTGTGGTCATTACTGGGCATTTCTCCTGCAGTTCATGTAGAACACAATTAACAGCTCCATGTAATACAGAAGTAGGTTGGCAGCCAATCTCAGCCTCCCATCAATACTACACTAACACCTTCTGTCAGTGAGGATAGGTACTTGTTATATTATCCATCTACTGCTGTACAGCTTTCAAGTACAATTGTACTACACAGCAAGATATATATACATATTGAAACAGGCCATATTTATTTATTTACATGATTGTACAATCATCCTGTTGCCCCTTGAGGGCCCCTAATTGGTCAATAAATTAATTTGATTTTTGTCTAGAAATTCAAAGATAATCATCTTTAAATTGGTGATTTTTTTTCTGATTCAATGATATGTGCAGTTGATTTTAAACAAAAGAGTAAAAAAATATAGTTGCACGCATTGCATAAAAAAAGCAGAATTTTTTTTATGTGAGCGTAAGCAAATCACATTTATATAAAAACCAACTGGGCCCATCATTTATTGCTGCATAAACTGATAACCTGGTGATAGAAGTGAACAAGTTGAACCGCTATAAATATCAATTGCAATTTCTGAAATTATGTGGGTGGTTTCAGCGAGATGTCCGTTTTTTATGACTGGGTCTTGATCATCAGTTCTCTGAGTTCAGGTCTTAAAGGGAAAGATAAAGCATATAAATCTGGGAGTTATTTATATGCTTTGCACTCCATAGTTTGTGTATCTGATGTCTTCAGTAGATACTGACGTCAGACCACATAGCTTGGCTGTTCACCTGTGTAAAGACTTGGGTTTAACGGCTTCACACCAATCTACCTTGACTAGAATGCAACACAAAGAACAGAAAATTAGCCAGACTTTCTTTCTCATTATTATGCTGTTAACTTGTAAACATTCCACATTGATTTTAGCTTCCAATAATTTGATGATGCTCTTACTCATGTTTTCACATTTTGGAAGCTTGTTCAAGTTAATTTTTTAAGTTATTCATTTTATAGTAGTAGATTTGATCCAGTTTATTAGATGATTAAGTATCCATGCCACTTTAAAGTGGTTATAAGGTCTATTAAGGAAGGAGTCTTTTCTGGTTTTTGACTTGTCAAAAGTAAATTTGATTAATTGTTGAGTAAATTAAGATGAAAGGAAATTTAAATAGTATATTTTTCTTTCTTTTTTACTATCATACAACTTGGCATAGAAAAGGTAATCAATGTTTATAATCTAACAAGGACTATATTTTTGGCGTAATATTGGCGTAGGAAAATATCACATATTTCGCAATTCAGAATTGCTGGAGATTAATGAGTCTGTTTTAGTATTTTAAAAACAATAACATTAATGTTGGATTTTTTTTCTGATGTGAACTAATGATATTATACTTGGGTTTCAGAATATGTTTTTAAAATATGATATGCCTATCAAATTACATTTTTACAAGCTTTTTAAAGCGCCCATTCTAAATATTGATTTTTGTGAAAAATCACGAATATCAGTTTTTCTCTCCTATTAAACGGTCAATATATATGCTTTTCTGTCAATTCATATCTTTATATAACGTCTTCATAATACATAAAAATCAGAAATATTTTATTATTGGAAGCATAAAAAAATAATCAAAATTTCTTCAAAATTTAAGGAAATTAGAGGAAATGCGGGCTAAGCAATATCAATTTTAGTATAAATATTTATTCCAATTTAGTAGTACAAGCTGATAGACATTTTGATATTCTATCATTTCATTGAAGAATAGAACCTTCAAATCTTAAACAAATGTCGACAGAATTACAAAGAGCTACACTTATTTTTATCATCCTTAACGTTGAGGAAAAAGGTAGTGACCTTGACCTGACCTTTATGTGAAAACAAAAAGGTCAGATTTGATTAAACTGATAGAATCATTTAGTAATATGATCCGTTTGACTGTGTCAAAATTTCATGAATTTCTTATTATAAGAAGTATGTTTGATAACGAGAAGACTCCTTCCTTAAGTCACATTATAAACATCAAGGATATTGAGGTTTTATACTCTGGATTAAGTAGCATTTTAAATACCTTTTATATTGTTGACAAACATGCTATTTGAAAGAGATATTTTGTCACAGAAAGACATGGTTAGGTTATTCATTTTACAAAAACATGATAACTGAAAGAAATATTTTGTCACAGTATACCTTATTAGGATACTCTTAAAAAAAAAAGACAAACTTTTCCATGCTCTTTGATAAAAGAATTATGATTTACCACAGCGATATATAGAACTTAACAAGGGTAATGGTTTATTTTGCATATTCCTCTTCAAATTAATTCAATTGCCCTTCATTGTGATTTTAGTTCTGATTGCATTGATCGTTATTCATACTTGTCTAATGTATGTGGGGACAGGGGAACCTGTACATTATGTTGAATGCCTTGGTCTTTTGATGTTTTAGGAGAGAAATGCTGAGAGTGCTATTGAGGCCCTGAAGGAATATGAACCCGAGATTGCCAAGGTGATCAGAAAGAGTGGAAGAGGAGTTCAAAGAATCAAGGCAGTGAATCTGGTACCTGGAGATATCTGTGAAATCTCAGGTGAGATCAATATGAATACTCAGATATCAGAAGACGAAAGTACTAGACGGAGGTGTAATATGATGATTTAATGTCCCGAGTACTGTCTGTCAACTATAGTAGATTGGATGATCCAGATTGAAGTAGGAGCATCTCTCTTATAAAAAACTTTAAGTATGAATCAACTATTTACAAGGTGTTTTCGTTATGGATATTTAATACAAATGGAGCACTTGCAAATATAAAATGACTTTCAGCAGGAAATCCTTATTTTCCATTCTTTTTTATTGTGATGAGAATTGCCAGATAGACAAAATTCTTAATGGCTGTAAATATTTAAGATCTATAGTCTCATGCATTATTGGGCTTTTCCACTAGTAAGAGTTAAGTCTGTGTCTAACTCAGAGCATTCATTTTATGTTCAAATAAACCCGGCAAGCCGAGAGAATAGATCAATTAAAGTTTGTCTCCTCCAAGGCATAGTAAAATGTAGAAAGTGATCATAAGTTACAAGCTAACTGCTTCTGATGTGGAGAGCAGCAGTGTAACTCCTTCTTTATCTTTGAAGTGTGCTAAGAAGCTTTTAACTGATGCTAATAATTGTTTGTGTATTTTCAGTTGGAGATAAAGTTCCAGCAGACATAAGGATTTCCACCATCCATTCCACCACACTCCGAGTAGATCAATCTATTCTAACTGGTAATTGACAATTTATTTCATTTTTGTGTCTTAATGAGTTTGAGCGTAGCTAATGAGGTTCTATACTACAGACTGATAGATGTCTACATTTAATCAGAATATACTCTGGATTTCATGAAGACAGGACAGTCGCATGTAGGAGATTTACTTTGGGATGCAAATGATCATAGCATGACAAATCTCGTTGATGAAAACATGTTTTTGAGGAAGTTAATTTCCTTGAGATATTTTTACACACTTGATATTAATTACTAGTCTGTCTTTCTGTCCATTTTAGGTGAAAGTGTTAGTGTAATCAAACATACTGACCCAATTCCTGATGTGAGAGCGGTAAACCAGGACAAGAAGAATATTCTCTTCTCTGTAAGTACTGACGTCAGACAAACTTCTGTCTCCCGGTGCAGAACAGAACAGATATACACAAGAAAGCTGTACATACAATCAACAATGGCAGCATCTAAATCCGCTCACTGCTTACACAGATAATAACTCATAAAAGACCTTGATAACAAACATCAGATACTAACAAACATCAGATACTTGCAGTATCTGGTACATTACTCCGATTCCTATAAAAATAATACATCAGATATTCTTTAAACTAACCGAATAGAAGTATTCTTTAAACTAGCTGAATAGAAGTGGTACATGAGTTTGTACATGATTTCATTCTGCAAGTTTCATTTTAAAAATCAAGATGAATAAAATAATAAAAAAGTTTTGTTAGTTTGATTTTTTGTTCTTATTTTCACAGGGAACAAATATATCGGCAGGAAAATGCAGGGGTATTGTAATTGGAACCGGACTGAACACAGAAATCGGTGAGTTTTCTTAACTAGGATGACTCAAAAGTGCATGATTTGCTGCACAAAAAAAAGCTTGGTGCAAAATTCTTCTCTATAATCAAAGTGTTTGCAAGTGTCGACAGGGTCATTTAATTTACTGCATAAATGCAGAAGGGCTGGAACAACAGGCTCATCATGACAAGAGTGCAGAGAGCTGATTGGGTGGTGTCAAGGTATAGATGTTGTCTGTCTGCAAGCGTATTAAAACTGTTGGTGGTGTCAGAAAAAGTATTGAACCCCACTGATTGTTGCTCACCAAATTCTGAAATTATTTCGACTATGCCCACAAAGATCCTTATCCTTAGAACTTAAACGATGTGTTATTTTAGGATAAAAATAAGTGGGAAGATTTTGTGAGTCTGACATGGTAAATTGTGATATGAATTTCAGTTCGCTTTGAAATTAATATGCTCTTTGAGAGACTTGTAAAAGCTGACCAATTTTGGAGTGAAACTAATGGGGAATGCTACCTGTAATAAATATTTCCTAGTTTTTATCACTGATGGGTTTTAATGAATTTCTGTTTGCCATCATAAATCAATGAAGAGATAGTATAGAGAGCTGTAAACCGCTGAATTTTTAAAGGGTTTGTAGATTTAAAGGTTTTTTGCCCAAGGGTTTAAAGTTTGTCATGGACTATCTTGACCATCTTTAATGCATCTTTGGAGAATTGAACTGGTAGATATTTCATACTGTAGGAGAAATAGCAATATTTGTCTTATCCATTCCTATGTCTAATCTCATCATGTCAAAGTTGGGGGTCTTTGACCCTGGCCATTCAAGGGTTGAAGGTCAAATATTTGTTTTTCATTGAAATTCTTCTCTATTACATTCATTGCATTGCAATGGTACGCATTTAGAACTGAATTACTTCTCAAGAGCAATGATACTGGGCTTTTTTTTAATCCATTAGATACATTTATAATTGGTTGCTTTGCTTAGAACATTGTACCTAATGGACCAAACATTTTCTCTTGGGATGATCAGATTTAGAAACTATATTAATGAATATTGATGTTTTACCACACTTGAAGATGAAACTATTTTAAAGTGTTGTAATCCCCTCTAATCCTGTCTTAGGAATGCTGAGGTTTTTAATGAAGTTGTGACAGCTTCGTAACTTGCTGATAATGAGCCATTGCACAGAACAGCAGGTTTAGTTATGGTTGGTAGGACTTGCTTTCTTTGGTTTGTCTTGTTTAATAAGTTCACAGAATGTACAAACATCATTCTATATTTATGAAGAATTTTTATAAATTTGTACCAAGTTTGTAAACCCAGCAGTAAATGTTTATGAATTTTCACTGGGAAGATGTACCACATGTGAACACTATAATAAGACATACTGAGTTTAATCAGAAAACTTCGATACCCAGACTTAAATGTTAGAGGGATTCCAGTGTAGTCTATAATTGCAATGTATTTGTTGAATTTCAGAAATTTTTTCCAGTTTGATTCCTATATCTAAATTCAATGAAGTTTACAAGTGTGTGTTGTATACACGTACATTGTTAAATTTTTCTATGGTTAATTAGTTTGATTTCATTAGTCTCCAGTTTGTTTAATTGATATTTTTTTCCTTTGTCCCTTCACAATTGCTGTTAGTATTGTTACTGTGTGACCAAGGCATTTTATCAATATCTGCTCGGAAATGATTTTCCTTATCATCCAATATTTGATTAAGCATTAATTTCCACGTAAAAGGATGTGTTTTTGAAATAATGAAGAGGAGAATTTTTTTATCGATTTGAGAATCTTAATTTATATGTCAAAAACAAGCTTATTGACAGAAGTAAGGCCAGCTAGTTGACAGATTTATCATATTAAAGGTGGTATTTTCTAGGAAGAAGTAGTTTGGATCTCTGTGTTTGAGCATATTGATCTGAAACTGCCTTAATATGTCACACAGCTTCAAGACGTTGATGGGATGAAAATGAATAGCCCTGTCAAAACTGCTGAAGTCTTCCTTGAGCAATAGATGTCATTAACTCAATTACATCCTGTTTATCTAGAACAAGCTCTATCTATTTGTCACCTTTCCAGTTGTGGAATAGTTTTTAGACTCGTAGATATAGATGCTAGTCAGAAAGAACGGCTTCGATGGCAATATAAATGGAGGAGAGGTTGATTGTATAGACAGAAATGCCTAGGAATACTTATACATATCATTCCCTGGTTCTGAACCTGCGTCATTCATTTTCTTGTCTATATTTGGTGACCAGATGCATTTGCTCTCCGATTATTTGTTTTAATTAGATGTATTGAACTGCCAGTACAGTTCTGCTTGATTTGCATATTTTCAATGAGGGTGCAGTGTGAGGTTACTGAGGAACATATGTTTTTGTGCAACGTTCGGAAGGTCAATGGAAGGGCGCAGGATTGTGCGTTTATCTCTGTGGGCTACCAAACGATGGAGAATCTTTATCAGAACTGATTATTTTTTTCTGCAGCAAGGTGTATATTTATACATAAAGCATGCCTCCTGACTGTCACAGCCCTTGGAAATATCAGGCAACATATGGAAACGATACAGTGTAAACGTCACATCCATAATATTTGCCTCTTACTAAATGTCTAGCGTAATTCAGTTTTCATTTGCTTCTTATTTTCAATTCCTTGATATTAACATGTAAGATAATGCAAATAGAACCATTACGTCAAGTCTATAATCTTTTGGCACATACAGCCACATTAGGCTCCACTCTTAGTTACAGCTTCAGAATGGATTTTGAGCTTTGTTAGTTCTCTGACAGGCAAAATATTTCCAACAGATATATTGCATTCTGAAGCACCAGAAAGTAACCTTGGTTGATAAAAATAAAAAGATTTGATGAACAGAGTTTCCATTTTATGATACAGTTTTGATAGATCAGAATGCTTTATCTATGAAAGTTAGGTCATTAGTTGCCGTTATTAATGACTTTGTTTTATCTCAATTATCTCGATTATTTTGCATCTGAGGTCAATGAACAAATGTCTTTGGTTTGTTAAAGTAAAAACATTTTTTGAGTGAACAGGTGCCTTAATTATTTGTATAAAGCAGGTAAAGAGGTTTGCAGAATGCGATAAATGTTCTGATAGGTTAGGTGTAAGGAAAATTTGTAAGACATCATTTAATGAGAAGGATGCTGATGAGGCTGCAATTGTCGGATAGTTGGCATTTTGGTAGATTTCCTAGAGCAGAACCAGAGTTGGCATGCCTACAAATGCCTTTCTTTTTATAGAAAGCAGGGAAACCAACAAAGACTAGCACCAATTCTTTTTTTTTTGAGTAAAAGATCCTAATGTTTCATTTATTGATTACCTGCAGAAACTTTGCATGCATATAGATTAATGTATATAAGAAGATCACTGCATGAAGTTCTTGATGCTTTTGTTAGAACTCCATGATTCATTAGAGGACACTAAAGGTCATGTGCAAGATGAAGTAATCTGCCTCATCTGTTGGAAATATTTGGAGGGGGTAAAAAATCCAAGGACATTTATGACATCACAAAATTGTGAAATGTTTTTTTATGCATTTTTTGATCTTTTAGCCTGTGAGAGGTGGCGTTATCAGGTATCGTATTGTTAGTGATGGGGCTGAGATAAGGGTTTATAAGACAGATTGATGGCGGTGCTGAGAGGTTGGAGGCAGGCAGGGGTCTCAGTGTGTATGTAGGGGGAATCATTATTTCCTGTTTATACACAATCAGAGCTTTGATGACTCTCACATGAATCTTCCTAGAGGTAGCCTATTCTGACATAGGGGTAAGAGAGGGGGGCACAATAGGATATAGCCCTCCAGACAGACTGATATTCAGTCAGTTGTCCATTACCACTACTTGGAACTGGCATTGCAAATGTTATGCAGATTTTTCAACAACAAAATCGATTTAATATAAAAGGAAGATCAATATGGGTTACAGATAAGAAAGAAACACTTTTAAACTGCTCTGATATCTAGAGAAATATTTATTGATTAAAACTTTAGAGGTTATATGTTACCTATTTGTAGTGTGTGGCTTATAAAGCAAGTGAGGGATGTTAATGTCTCAAGAAATCACTGATATAAAGTGAGTGTTTTACAGCTGGTGTTAACAGACACATAAACGTACACATGGTTTTTATTTCTCAATTTTTCATTAGCACATGTAAGAGTAGCATGGTGCTGATGAAAGAAATTCATTATAAAAAGGTGTGAACACAATAAACTGTGCTCCATCATCAACATCGAGGCCTGTAATCCTGGATGACACCAACAAATTAATCTCACTTTGTTATTTTGTGAGAGAGATGAAGTGTGCGAAAAGAGACTGCAAAACAAAGGAGGAGAAAAGAGCACATTTGTTCCATTCTAGCTGACAGGGATATGACACTTGTTGTAAAAGATGGCTCTGTGCTCAGTGACTGTTCTCCGTCTGTTTCCAGTGTCCGCCAGGAAGCCAACAGGAAGCAGAGTGGAGCAGGATTTACATCCTCTGTAAAGATACTTAAATGACTAGGGATTTGATTTTTGTTTTTAAAGTAAATTGTGCTTTCTGGTTTGGTTATCTTGAGATATGTAGGATAGGGTTTTATTTGTTGCAAAGTTTAAATTTAAATTACTGTTTGCACATGGATAACTTTGCTCAAACCTAGTTCGTTATCCGGGATAATCAATTGTTCTATAGGTCTGACCTGTCTCAGAAAAGCTCTAGAGACTACAATTGCTGTCCATTTCTGACGTTTGATATTTCCGGAGTAGACTGCTGTGCAGTTTGACAGTCTGGGTGTTTGTTCTGCACAGGAAGCCCATCTCCCTGGAGAGGGGGAGAGGGTGACGTTTCCTCAGGAAAATTTGCATAAAGAAAATTAGATTTCCAATAAGAACAATTCTCCATCCTCATTATTTGTAGGACTTCTTTTATCGAAGTTTTTTGTGGGATATATCAGATTTGTTTAAATTGGTTTAAAACCTCTGGAGAGATATAAATAGGCGTTTCTTCAATACCAATCTAAGTTTTTAAAAAAGTTTTGTATATGCATGCATTACGCATACTTCCACAAAATGAAAAGAACACAGCTACATTTAGGGCTGGGACGATACTGTACTGAGCCGATTCGATACATATCACGATACATGAGATGCGATACGATACATATCACGATACATTGCAATTAAATGAAAACATGAATAAAAGTTCAAAATTTCTTCAACCTGCCGATGTATTACCGCATGTCCAAAGTTATTTTGTTATATTCATAATGAGCGTTGCACAATTTACAAATTACTTTAGTCTCGTGTACACTAGTTTTTCATAAACAAGTACTCCAAAAGTTTTCCACACTCCATATTTAGCTTCCTAACAGTTTTGACAACTTTACGAGGTTTTCCGCCATCTTTGTACTTTCATATTAGGCGCGCGGACTAAAAATAGCCGATATATGAAGCTCGGATATTTTTGAAAAATAAAAAAAGTTTGGTAAGGTATCGTTGTATTAATGGTAAATGTATCGATCCAAATATCGTCAAAATAAATACCGCGATGCACCGGTGCATCGGTGGATCGTCCCATCCCTAGCTACATTGACCTCTAAACTTATTTTTGATCAGCTATCAAGCGCCTGCCTCCATATCATTAATCTCCAAGATTCATTTCATAGTGTTTGAGCAGAGCAGTGATTCTTTGAGGTTTACATCATCCCAAGAATAGTGTTGGTAATGAAATAAATGAGATGAAATTGCACAGCCTAGGTATGATACAATCTCTGTATAATTTGAGTCTATCCATCAGTTGTAGCCTACCAGAGATTGCCTCACAGAATCCCAGCACACTCCACAGATGCTCCATAAAATCCCCTACCTGGGGTGCTCCTCACTATATATGTTCAGAGAATATAAATTCCGAGATCAGATCAGCTTTAATTATACTGGCATGTCAAGATCAAAAGTTTTGATATATTGCATAAAAATGATTATTTATGATGAAAAAAAAAATGTTTAAAAAAATTTCCGAAAGTTCATCAGCTGTGCAGGAACTTGTTATACGGTAATAATTATCTAAGAAAATGTTGAACTTGTGAATTTTACACAATTTATTGCTCAGAAGTGTGATGTATTTGAAGCAGAATGCTGGCACATGTATCCATTAGTTAATTTTAGAACTGCTTGCGTAATTGGGCATATTTTATTACTGTCCTCCGCCTTCTGCTATGATGTAAGCACTTGAAGAGTGTCGTGTTCAAAGTGGTAGCTGGTTTGATGCCTTTGTGAAATCCTTGTTCTCCTCTCGGGCTTGGTACAGCGGTCTTGTTTGTCTTGTTGGGGTAATTGATGACAATACATTGAAAATGTTTTCTCTTTCTCTTCTGGAAGCAAGATTCTAAAAAAGCTAGAGATAGCATAGGCATTTGGTTTTAATTTACATCATCAGGGTCTGCAACAATTACATCACAGTAGCTCATCCTCCATCTCTTGGAAACATTCCCCACAAAGCTTCAGGCAATTTGTGCCCCTGGCATGTGCATAAACAAACTCAAGAGATTTCAAATGTGTAGGTATCGGGCAATTCATGTGGAAGGGTTTCACCACTGCTGTACAAAGACATTTTATGTTAATGTGATGATGTTTTTGTACTAAGTCTTACATAATCATCCATCATCTACTCTTACAGCACAAACCTCTTATGATTAAAAAGTACTGTACTTATACTGCAGAGAATGTCACAAATAGCTTACATAAACATCATCAACCTGTAACAACAACAACCAACATTGACTTTTTGTAAATTAGCAAGAAAACATATTTTTTTCCTCTCATTATTTCTGTTCATAAATAACAACTGGGATGTATGATGCTACCAAGAAAAAAAAACATCCGTAGCACAACCACAGAGAGTACTTTTACTGTGTGGTTTACATAGACATGATGAAAACAAAGAAGTGTTGTTATAAGTGGCAGAAAATAGCAGCACAGCAACAAGATGATGGAAGCTAGTAGATTTGTAGATCATGTTGGTCTTCTCTTTGTGCTAGCGGAGCTTTGTTAGTATATGCTCATTAAGCAGATTAACAAGTCGACAGCCATTATCAGTAGTCTTGTCATGTATTTACTGTGCTTTATATAGTGCAAGCTTCCTGGCGTTTCGCTCGGTCATGAGCCTGACCTTTAGCAATCACAGAGACTACTAGATGCTCTTTGTTGTTCATAAAATCAATGCAAACTGTAAATCTGAGAGAATTCGTGCAATCAACCAAAACTGGGCGGTCACTCATTTGAAATAAATGGGAATATTTATAAGTCTCTGTGGTATATATACCTGAGCCAGCTGTTTACAGAGAGTGGGCGTCCAGTGTTTGTACTATTGCAGCCAGTCGCCCCAATCTCTCTATTTACCTTTGTGTAAAACATGAAAAGTTAATATTAATAGATCCATTTTTGAAGGGCCCTATAAATCGTAGATTTTGTGAACAGCCATACATGACTCAAGTGTGGTACAAATAGATTTCTTATGTATGAAGACCCAACTTGCAGGCAAATCCTAACCTGTTTCTTGTTGATTAGAGCTAGGATCAAGTTTCTGAAGTCTTTTATAGTAAAGGCTAACCGTGGTTATTGATTATATCACCATTAGCAATAGAATCCAAGAGAGCAATATCTACTGTGTGTATTGGATAAATCAAGATTTAAATCACACCTGAAGGTCTTTGATGCAATTTAAGCTGCATATAAAGGCAGGATGTTCATTGTCCCCAAGCAGACATTTACATTATAGATAGCATACTTGATAATCAGGCTCAAATTAGAGACTTTGGAAATGTCTCTATAAAAAATCCTACAGAAAACTAGAATTGTATTGTCTCAACTGCAATAATGTAGATAAAAAGTTCAATAAAAGAGTAAAAAGCAATCAATGTCTTTGTCTAGTTTAACACTCATGAGATATGACCACTCTTCAGTGTATAAAATAAAATAGAAAGGAAGGAATGGTTGATCTGACCTTTGTGGTCAGTTATGAATTGTGTAATTAAAACATTCATTTAATTAATGAGGATTGGTTGTTGTTTACAGGAAAGATCCGGGATGAGATGATGGATACAGAGACGGAGAAGACGCCTCTTCAGCAGAAATTGGATGAATTCAGTCAGCAACTTTCTAAGGCAAGTCTTGTTCTGCTGCTGCTGTACTAGTAACAAGGGGCTCTGGTGGCTCAATACAGCAGGGCTTTGATAGCAGATTGTTTCTGTGTGTTTTACATTGATTGCAGCAGTGGGGCTCCAAGATCTAAATTTAACCAAAATTAGCTTAAGGTTTTACACATGTAACCATTTCAGAACAGAAATTGGATTCATCTCCCATATAAACTGACAGGTTTTTGTTGTGTAAATAAACTGACAGATGTTTTTTGGGGTAATACGTCATAGAATTGATTCCATATGATCTAATTTGTTCTGTCTTGAATTCATTTGACTTATGTAACAAATGATCTATTTGTATCTACATAGATTTCCAATCCGTTTAAATTGCTCCTCTTTACAGGTGATTACAGTTATTTGTGTAGCTGTGTGGGCCATTAACATTGGGCATTTTAACGACCCCGCCCACGGAGGATCATGGATCAAGGTGAGATTTCCTTATTTAATTTGAATTCTATAAAAACTGTTTCAACATTTGATGCAGCTTCAAGCTGTATTGTTTCTCTCAGAATATGCAAACATGTCAATTCTATCCATTCGTTTTAAAGAGACCATATGTTATACAAGCACTGAAACAGCCTTGAAAGAAGGACTTGATAGAAGAAATCTGTAACATAAAGATAAAAATAACAGCATTATCAGTAACTAAATAGTGTAAAAGCAAAGCAGCTATGTATCTTTTGGGGAGCAATAAAATGATAGATGTATCTAAGGCTCATAGAAGAAACATATTTTCTTTGAATCAAATAACTAAATGTATTAATTTGGGCCCTCATGTGCCTGCCTGATGATACCTTTTGATGTTGGCTATTTGTAGGGAGCTATCTACTACTTCAAGATTGCGGTGGCTTTGGCTGTAGCAGCTATTCCAGAGGGTCTGCCTGCTGTCATCACTACGTGTCTTGCTCTCGGTAAAGCACCTTAATCCTGATGTCACATGTATGCAAGTCACACAGAACAAAACAAACACATCACACATCCCTCTCATTATTCCTTTTATTTTGTCTTTAACTGATTTTTAAGAAAATTATTGGTTATCCAAATGTACTGTAACTTTTATTCGCATGCGAGAAATTTTTGCGAGGTTTGTGAGAGCCTCTTTGTCGTAAATATTTCTTGCTGGGGATCAGTATTTGCCATATAGAAGTAATAAAAAAACATGTGGATAAGGCTTGGTCGCAAAAATTAGTTGCGCAAACTACTTTATCTCTGGTAAATCACGAAATAAAGTTGTTGCTAATAATAGCTGGTTTGCAGTATATTCCATGCCCAGGCCCCGCCGTCACCAAAATTTTTAAATCCCTCAGCTCAGTCCTCAACTCAAAACCTAAAAGGAACAGTGCATGAATTTGGGGTAAAAACTCAGACTTGAGGCTGAGTAATGACTTGAGGAAAGTTGGTGACGGCGGGGCCTGACAGTACAAGAGTTATCTTCCCTGATCACTGTTATGTCAGTTCTTGTACCAAGTTGACTCGGCTTGCTATGATTTTAATGAACATAAAATTGTTATAGATTTATATCTCTGATGCTATAATTGCAAAGGCAGTAAAAAAGATACATTTGTTACATGGGTTTTAGATGAACTTATATAGGGCTCTAGCCAAGCTTGATATTTCAATAAAAAATCTGTTGTTATACATAAATTATTTGTAGAATCATGGACCGTCATATATTCATGTAATGTAATGTAAAAGATCTTGTTGATGTACATGAACTAGATTTATATTGATAACTAAAATGTGTATGAATTGTGTTTAGGAACCCGAAGAATGGCCAAAAAGAATGCTATTGTGAGAAGTCTTCCATCTGTGGAAACCCTTGGATGTACCTCTGTCATCTGTTCAGACAAAACCGGAACCCTGACTACAAACCAGATGTCTGTGTGCAGGGTAAGCTGAAATATTGAACCAGATAACATTAACCAGAACTTTAAACCAGATGTTTGTATGGGGTATGGCAGAAATAATAAACCAGAAAACATCAAGACAGACAACTGATTACTGTGTTGTGTGGAGGATAAACAAGATGATAAAGCTTTAGTGCAATTATTAACTCATACCAATAAATATTTAACTGTGGTTTTAAAAACCAAAATTTGTACATTGTTTTTTAATACCCGATATTTAGTAAAAGTTTCT
This sequence comes from Magallana gigas, assembly GCF_963853765.1. Classification (NCBI taxonomy): domain Eukaryota; kingdom Metazoa; phylum Mollusca; class Bivalvia; order Ostreida; family Ostreidae; genus Magallana; species Magallana gigas. The sequence continues at coordinate 48,634,626 of NC_088855.1, forward strand.
GTTGTAGATGTTTTTGTTCAACAAGATTGAGGGAAATGACATCAAGACTGACCAGTTTGAAATCACTGGTTCCACATACTCCCCCGATGGAGATCTGTGAGTGTGCCTATATAACTATACATGTATCTCTGTAAATCCAGAATATAAAATAATAAAGTACTAGGCTGTAATGTGCATCTTGTCAATAAGAAGTAATATAAAACATTAATAACAAGTCTTAAATGTCTTACTTTTGAACTTGAAATCAATTAAATATTTAATCTATTTAATATCTGTTATTTTGTTCTTTAGGTATGTTGGCAGCAAGAAGGTGAAAGCCTCTGAATACCCTGGACTTGAGGAACTGGCTACCATCTGTATCATGTGTAATGACTCCAGTGTGGACTATAATGAGGTGAGGTTTTTGGCACAGGCATTGCTCTTTTCAGCTCTCTTTTACCAGCGATCAGTATCTCAAATAACATATTCGTAAATTCATTAAATAATCTGCAGAGTCATGAAAGTAAAGGTACAAGTATGTTCAGATGCTTTATGATTGAAGGAGTTGGCGTGAAGAGCAGGAGACTTGGTGGTTAAAGTTATTTAGAGGGTTGCATGTTCAAATCCCACCATTGGTATTTTACTTAATATGTTGTGTCCTTTGACAAGACCCTTAATAGTCTATCCAAGTGGGTACTAGCTAATGCCTGGGTGGGCTGATGACCCATTCAGGGAAAGTCATTGACTCTCATTGGCTCAGCACTACAGAAACTAAAAGAATGAGCTCTAACCCTATGAGGCTGATGACTTGCATATAATTCATATATCAAAATGCATTATCTAATAATTTGTTAACCTCTGTTGTAGACAAAGGACATATATGAGAAGGTAGGAGAAGCCACTGAGACTGCCCTTGTTGTTCTGGCCGAGAAGATGAACTATTACAACACCGACAAAAGCAACCTGAGCAAGCGTGAGAAAGGAACAGCCGCTGCCCATGTCATTCAGCAGATGTGGAAGAAAGAGTTCACTCTAGAGTTCTCCCGTGACAGGAAATCCATGAGTGTGTACTGCTCCCCCAACAAACCCTCCAAAAATGGAGGGGCCAAGATGTTCTGCAAGGTAAATATATACATGTACAGTGTAAGGAGAACAGAGTTGTGTTGTGTAAAATCCAAGGCAAGAGAGAAAGTAATAGTTGTCTTATATATCACTTTATATCTGTTTCTCTTACATTTTAAGCACTGCACAATATTCTTAATCATTAACATTATTTTTTATATACGTCTGTATGTTCTTTACAAAAAGGGTGCCCCTGAAGGTCTTTTGGACAGATGTACCCATGCCCGTGTTCAAGGAAGCAAAATACCAATGTCACCTGCCATCAAGAACGAAATCATGAAACACGTTAAGTCTTATGGAACTGGTAAGCCACTGGTGTTGC